>NC_135385.1:12541943-12694443 GCF_049243985.1 Paroedura picta | reverse complement strand
GAAGGCTGAGTCAACCTTGAGCCGGCTGCTGGGATCGAACTCCCAGCCTCATGGGCAAAGCTTTCAGGCGGCTGCCTTACCTCTCTGCGCCACAAGAGGCAGCAGATGAGCTTTCTTCAAAAACCCAGCCACCATTATGGATTGTTCCCTGCAGCAGGCGGGCCCAGGCGAGTCTTAGCTGTGGCCTAGGGTGCCTTTTGGGAGCCTGTGGGAGAAAATGAGGTCCAGCAGTCACGTGGGCATTCCTGAACGGTCCCCGGAATTGTCCGAGCTGCATTGAGCTTCCTTGGCAAGGATGGAGAGGTGGGAAAGTTCCCCTTAGGGTCGAAAGTTTGAAAACGACTGTCCGAAGCAACTCCGCTTTAAGTCCCCAGTTGAGTCCCGTGTCTCCTTTCTTTTCCCAGGGAAGGCCATTTCTGGCATCATTTGGTTGCTTGGGACCGGCTGGTACCAATTTGTCACCGGCTGGTACCAATTTGTGATCTCTTTGCTGAATGTATTTATTCTGACCAGGTTGGTAAACACTTCCTAGCAAGTACTTGATTCCCAGCCAGTCAATCATGGAGCACCCTTTAGAGCCCTGGGCTTCGGAAGCGGTCTGGTCCCGCTAGCAAGCGGGGAATCCACCGGGCCGGCTGCAGAGGGCCAGTCTCGCTAGTACCTCCGTGGAAGCGTGATAAGCTTGGGAGGCGGATGGTGGTTGTAATGAGGCTTCAGAGGCGTTTGGATCTCGCAGCGGGCAATCCATCTACTTCTCCCGCGTAACCAGTGCTCTGGCTTGCTTTGGAGTGAAGGCTCTGCCTTTCTTTTCCAGATGCCTTCCAAAGCTGTTCAAGATGGTCTTGTACCTCATTCCTGTGTTCCTGCTGATAGGTAAGAGGAAACGCATCGTCAGCCTGGGCCGCGGGAGCTTCCTGGTTGAGACGGAGTGTTTTATAGGGGTGAACGTGTGCGGTTAAAATTCACGGCTGACCCAGCCCTCCTCCACTACTGCCTGTGTTTGCTGCCTCCAGGAAAGGGGCGTGTCTGGGGGGAGGACATCCCGGGAGGCCACTACGATGTGCGATGGGATTGTGCGTCTGTGCTGCAAATCTGGACTGTCAATCAGCTGTGCCGTTGATCTATACCTGCACGACCTCACATTTCACGGCTCATCCAGTGCTTCCTTGGCGGTCAAGCACTGGATTAACCCCCCTCTCCCCATCCATTCATCCTGAGGTCTACCCGGGAAACTGCTGAGCGTTTAAAGGATCGCAGGGGCATTTGGCGATCCGGCTCTCCGTGGATGTCCTTCCGACGGTTTTCACACTGGAGCATATTCCGAAATCGCTTTCGCCCAAAGAAAACATTGACAGCGCCCCAAAAGAATTTGCCGTATACGTGAGTGTCCCCAGCAGCCAAGAGGAATGCTTTTGCTCAGGTTGAATGGCAGCTCACGGTGATTCAGAGGGTTTTGGTTCGTTCAGCCAGCTTGGTGTTGCGGTTAGGAGCGCAGGCTTCTAATCCGGCAATCCGGGTTTGATTCCCCGCTCCTCCTCCCCATGCAGGGCCTTGCGGATGAATACGACGAAGAAGGCGTCCTGCTAGGACAGTGCGTGTATGAACAGGATGAAGAAGCATTACAGATGTTCCCAGTTACGGTAGGTCGACCTCGCTAGGAAATGCAGTTGCCAGAGGCACTTGGGGTCTCTCTCAGTCTCCGTTTTGTCTTTGCGGTTTGAGCTCCTTCTGCACCCGTGTGCATGAAGATCGCAATGTGTCCCAGTGGAGAAGGCCATCTCAGTGTCACAAAACAATTGAACATGCTGCTTATTCTGGCTATGCAAATGTGATTTAAATTTAAATTTTCGTTGGATTCTCCCGTCGAGATGGGTTTTCAGCACATTGCAAGGGTATGCAGTGTCCCTGAGGGACCACCTCCCTGCTTATGCCCCTCAAAGAGTTTTACGCTCCGCCACCACCAACCGGCTAATGGTCCCTGGCCCTAAAGAAGCCCGCCTGGCCTCGACCAGGGCCAGAGCCTTCTCTGTCCTGGCCCCCACCTGCTGGAATGAGCTCCCGGAGGAGATCAGGGCCCTGACGGAGCTAAAACAGTTCCACAGGGCCTGCCAAAGGGAGCTCTTCCGCCGGGCATTTGGTTGAGACCAGGCATAACCAACAGCGAATGAAGGGCGCCTGCTTTCCCCCTCCCTCCCAGAACTCCAGCACTGCACTCTGGACCTGTTTGCACTATTACACTGTTTTTGCATTGTTTGCAATGATCAGTTATTAGCATTAATGTTATGGCGATTTACATGTTCTGGATCGTTTCTACGTTTCACGCAAACCGCCCTCAGCCTCCGGGGAGGGTGGCATATAAATATAGTAAATAAATACGTCTGCGGCCAACAACCTTAACATTTCCAAAAGTAAGCGAGGCTGTGCCTTTTCCTGTCTTGTAGGAGGTGGTGGACAAGGCGTTCCGGATTGTCGAATTAAAAGTGCTTTCCAACTGGGGAAATCCAGAATTCACCTGCCTGTACCGTTTCCGTGTGCACGGGAGGCTTCCCGAGTAAATGCGGCTACGCTTTACCTGCTAGGACAATCCCCCCCCCCCCCCGTTATATATGTATATAAGTATAGAAAATCCCAACTTAAATTATATCCCTGTGGCTCGTGGGGCTGTGTGGTTTGCCCAGATAGACGGTTAAGCTGTGTGCCACAAAAGCCCTCAAATATTTATTTATTTTTTAAAAAAGTTACCTCTGGAGTTAAGCTAGAGATTTATTGAGTTAAGGTTAAGCTAGAGATAGAGCCCACGGCCTGTGGAGGATTTGCTAAATATGTACAGGCGTTTCATATACTGTAGGTTAAAGTTATAAGATATATAAATATAGTTATACTGATTGGTCTGTAGAAATCTAAATTGGGGAGCTGAGAGGGTGGGGGCTATTTTGAATAACTCTAACTTCATTGACTAACTTATTTTTAAAGAGCAAAAAAAATAAAAGGGAGGCAGGGAGGGAGGGGGGAAATAGGACTTTGTGCAATGTATTTTTGTAAGTGCTTTTTCCAGAATATTTGTCTCTGTTATCCTTTGCGGCCTTTCCAATTTGCTGCCTTTCCTATTAAAAATGTTTGAAGAGTTTTGATTCCCCACCCCCCTCTGCCCTATAAGTGCATGTAGTATTTCAAAGTAAGTAATAAAGTTTCTTTATTTGTTTGGAACGTGTGGTGAATGGTTCAAAATCTCTCAGGGAACGAGCGCTCCTCGAGAACCAGTCGGATCGCAAACGCCCTTGCGTAGCCACAAATGGTTGCGTGTGGCACCAACTCCCCTTAGAATCTGTGATCGCCTCACAGCAGGCAGTTCACCGGGAAAGCAGCACACAAAAACTTGAGCAACAACCTGGTTGACGTTCAGAAAGATTAGCCAACTTGTCATTGCTAACTCTCTCTCTGTCTCTCTCTGTCTCTGTCTCTCTTTCTCTCTCTGTCTCTGTCTGTGTGTGTGTGTCTCTGTCTCTTTCTCTCTCTGTTTGTCTCTGTCTCTGTGTCCCCCTGTCTCTGTCTCTCTCTGTGTGTCTCTGTCTCTTTCTCTCTCTGTCTCTGTCTCTGTGTCCCTCTGTCTCTGTCTCTCTCTGTGTGTCTCTGTCTCTTTCTCTCTCTGTTTGTCTCTGTCTCTGTGTCCCCCTGTCTCTGTCTCTCTCTGTGTGTCTGTCTCTTTCTCTCTGTGTTTGTCTCTGTGTCCCCCTGTCTCTGTCTCTTTCTCTCTCTGTTTGTCTCTTTCTCTCTCTGTCTTTCTCTCTGTGTCTCTGTATCTCTTTCTCTCTCTGTTTGTCTCTGTCTCTGTGTCCCCCTGTCTCTGTCTCTCTCTGTCTCTCTGTATCTCTTTCGCTCTCTGTTTGTCTCTGTCTCTGTGTCCCCTCTGTGTCTCTCTCTGTGTGTCTCTGTCTCTTTCTCTCTCTGTTTGTCTCTGTCTCTGTGTCTCCCTGTCTCTGTCTCTCTCTTTGTCTCTCTCTCTCTGGCTGTTAGCTGCAATGGCAAAATAGGATCCTGAGCTGGCATGAAACTGGTTGGATATTAGGCATGTAGTTATTTGTGGAGAAGGATGGAACACCTGGTGTGGGCGGTTTTGGGGTAGGGTCACCAGTCCCAGGCTGAGAAACTCATGGAGATTCATAGAGGGTGGAGCTTGCAGAGGACAGAGACCTCCAGCGCTCTCCAGACCACCCTCCGGAACAGCCATTCTCTCCGGGGGAACAGATCTTTGTAGTCTGGATGTGTAATTCGGGGAGTTCTCCAGGTCGATCTATGGTGTGCCCTGTGGTGTCCCTATGTTTCAGTACCCAGTATGGTCATGAAGATTGGCTAGGGAGCCACATAGATGAGGGAGGTATGTCTGTGAATGGGGTGGGAATTAGAACTGGAGGCAATTAGGGCTCGATGCCTGGCTAATCTTGGTCTCATCTGGGGCTGGGGTTGGGAAGATCCACCCACTTCAGCCTTGGTGCAGAGAGCTGGGGGAGGACGGACTCAAATCTCCTTTTTTAAAGTGTGGCGTAATCACTAGCCATCCTGGGCATCTGTCTCACTGGAGGAGGGTTTGGGGTGCCCAGTGGGGTACGTTGTGTCTCACTGGAGGAGGGTTTGGGGTGCCCAGTGGGGTACGTTGTGAGGGTGAAGTGAAGGAAGGGCGATCCACGAGGGAAAGGTTGCACAGTATGATGTACTAAAGCAAGCTGGGGATTGGAGCAGTGTTGGTCAACCTTTTGACCTTGGAAGAACCCCTGAACTCTTTTTCAGGCTTCAGGGAACCCTAGAAGTAGGGACACGCCCCTTCAGAGAAGGAGGCACGGAAGTAAAATGCAGGAGCCATCCGATCGATTGAGCAATTGATCATTGATCGTTTCCACTGTGGCCTGTAGAGCAACAGGGGAAATGCGCTCCAGTGACATCTATGGATGTTAGTGGCCATACCAACTTCTGGGAAAGGTCGGGTAACTCCGCTGAAGCTCTTGTGTGACCCCAAGATTCCCCGGCACCCTGGTTGGTAATCCCCGGACTGGAGAGTAAAATTAAGCAGAAATATATACATATTTTAATTTGCTGCTGTTTTAATGAAAAAAATAAAAAAGGGGGATTGCCTGACTTCCAATCTCCCCTAGAAGAGAACCACAGAGTGCCACCACAAATAAGCCCACGCTGAAATAAAAGTTGTCAATCTCTCACGGGCCCCCAGCTGTTGTGTGGCGTTGTGTGATAGTCGCCCAAGAGCACTGGTTGCAAACTCTAGGTAGGGAGATTCCCGGAGACTTGGTGGGGGCCATGAACAGAGGCTGGATAGCCCTCTGACAGAGAGGCTGATTCTGTGAAGGCTCAAGGGGGCGGCAGGTGACGGGACCACCAGGAGACCCAACAAAACCCAGTTATCCAAAAAGGAAAAAAAATCTCTATTCTGCTACACGGAAGTGTAAAGATACAGTCACTCAAGAGCAAGAACAGTAATCTGTTGGGGATTTTGAAAAACGCCCTTGCAAAGGAGGGATTGTATTTTTTTAAATCACTCTTTTAAAAAGTATTGATCAATTTGTACAATGCCCCTCTTGGACCTCAGTGCCTAAGCCTCCTCCAACTGCTTTGCAGCTAACCCTTAAGGTAAAGGTAAAGGTGTATCCCCTGTGCAAGCACCGGGTCATGTCTGACCCTTGGGGTGACGCCCTCCAGCATTTTCATGGCAGACTCAATACGGGGTGGTTTGCCAGTGCCTTCCCCAGTCATTACCCTTTACCCCCCAGCAAGCAAGCTGGGTACTCATTTTACCCACCTCGGAAGGAGGGAAGGCTGAGTCAACCTTGAGCCGGCTGCTGGGATCGAACTCCCAGCCTCACGGGCAGAGCTTTCAGACTGCATGTCTGCTGCCTTACCACTCTGCGCCACAAGAGGCTCTAGCTGACCCTTAGCTGAGAAAAACAGAACCTTTCCAAGGCAATTGGTACAATAAATTTTATATGTCAATAATTCTTTTAAGGAACAACCAAAACGGTTTCTAGCTACACTCTGTTTTCACAATTTTTCTTCAGTGGTTGATTCCTTATACTCTTACCAAGCAATGTTTATATATATAAATAGGCCACCGGCTCTGTAAAGTATTGTGGGGAATGTCAGTCAAAAAACATTCCATCAGCTCTCATTGACAAGCTGTTAGGGAGAGGCTGAACCTGGCCTGTCCATCACCCCTGCATTTGGGGGGAAACCCCCAAGGACACCCTTTCGGCTCTGCAACGGAGTCACCTGCAAAACATCAAAATAGAACTTGGGGAATTTCAGCACGGCCACCAGAGATGTACTCCTCTGGAGAAGGGTGGCCGCTGCTTAAGTGATCAGCACATCCTTGTGGGTCTGGATCCTTTTCGAATTACAGCAGCACTCTTAAGACTCTTGTTAGGAAAAAGTTCTTCAAACTGATAACATGCAAAAATACATTACACTCATGTATTACACAATGGAGTGCCGCGTCTTCCACAAGAGTCTTCAATGTGTTTTTTTAAGTTCTTTCTGGAGGAATGCCTTATTTTGTTCCATTAAAGATCAGCTGGAGATGAAACTATCTTATTTTCTTAACTTTTTATACCGTCCTTCCATACGGCTCAGGGTGGTTTACATATAACGTTTTGGGGGCATACATGGAATGGCCATGAGTCTAATGCTCCGTTGACTAGTGTTTGATAAGTATATATAGTAGAAAAGAGCAAAAGTTCAGTAGTGAAAGTGTTGAATCTGACAGGAGTTAAGTCAGGTTACAAGCTTTTGGGAGTCACTGTAAACTACTTCAGATACAGCTAGAACATGAGTCTATCTGTCCTCAATACTGGACAGCAGGTGAATGATAGAATTAGGGGTGATACGAATAAGGGTAAGAGGCAAGGAGAATCAGCAGTGGTAATGAGACAAGAGACCTAGGTCCCGGTTCACTCCAGGAGGCTGCTTTGTTCACACTTCATTCTCAGCACTCAATCAATCAAACTTTATAACAATCCTTCAGACCAAATTGTATGAAGTCAATACATAAAAGACCAAAAGAATACGGTCATTCAATGTAATACAATTTTAATAGCCCATTGTAACAAGAAAAGATTTTTCAGTTATGTGAGGAGCAAACATAAAGTAAAGGAGGCAATAGGCCCACTGTTGGGAGCGGATGGACAAACTCTAACGGAGGATGCAGAGAAAGCAGAAAGGCTTAGCACCTATTTTACATCTCTTTTTTCCCACAGGTCAAAGTGTTTAGGCACATCTAGAGATGGCTGTAGCCAAAGGACAGTGTCTGGGTGGCAGGTTAACATAGATAGAGAGGTTGTTGAGAGGCATTTAGCTGCACTGGATGAGTTCAAATCCCCTGGTCCGGATGAAATGCACCCGAGAGTACTCAAAGAACTTTCCAGAGAACTTGCACAGCCCTTGTCCATCATCTTCAGGACCTCTTTAAGGACCGGAGATGTCCCGGAGGACTGGAAGAGAGCAAACGTTATTCCGATCTTCAAAAAAGAGAGGAAGGATGACCCGGGAAACTACAGACCAGTGAGTCTGACCTCTGTTGTGGGGAAGATAATGGAGCAGATATTAAAGGGAGCAATCTGCAAACATCTGGAGGACAATTTGGTGATCCAAGTAAGTCAGCATGGATTTGTCTCCAACAGGTCCTGCCAGACCAACCTGGTTTCCTTTTTTGACCAAGTAACAGGTTTGCTGGATCGGGGAAATTCGGTTGATGTCATTTACTTGGATTTTAGTAAAGCTTTTGACAGGGTTCCCCATGATGTTCTGATGGATAAGTTGAAGGACTGCAATCTGGATTTTCAGATAGTCAGGTGGATAGGGAATTGGTTAGAGAACCGCACTCAAAGAGTTGTTGTCAATGGTGTTTCATCAGACTGGAGAGAGGTGAGTAGCGGGGTACCTCAGGGCTCGGTGCTCGGTCCGGTACTTTTTAACATATTTATTAATGATCTAGATGAGGGGGTGGAGGGACTAATCAAGTTTGCAGATGACACCAAATTGGGAGGACTGGCAAATACTCCGGAAGATAGAGACAGAGTTCAACGAGATCTGAACACAATGGGAAAATGGGCAAATGAGAACAAGATGCAATTTAATAAAGATAAATGTAAAGTTCTGCATCTGGGTCAGAAAAATGAAAAGCATGCCTACTGGATGGGGGATACGCTTCTAGGTAACGCTGTGTGTGAACGAGACCTTGGGGTACTTGTGGACTGTAAACTAAACATGAGCAGGCAGTGTGATGCAGGCAAATGCCATTTTGGGCTGTATCAACAGGGGCTTCACATCAAAATCACAGGATGTCATAGTCCCATTGTATACGGCACTGGTCAGACCACCCCTGGAGTACTGTGTGCAGTTCTGGAGGCCTCACTTCAAGAAGGACGTAGATAAAATTGAAAGGGTACAGAGGAGAGCGATGAGGATGATCTGGGGCCAAGGGACCAAGTCCTATGAAGATAGGTTGAGGGACTTGGGATTGTTCAGCCTGGAGAAAAGGAGGTTGAGAGGGGACATGATAGCCCTCTTTAAGTATTTGAAAGGTTGTCACTTGGAGGAGGGCAGGATGCTGTTTCTGTTGGCTGCAGAGGAAAGGACACGCAGTAATGGGTTTAAACTTCAAGTACAATGATATAGGCTAGATATCAGGAAGAAATTTTTCAGAGTCAGAGTAGTTCAGCAGTGGAATAGGCTGCCTAAGGAGGTGGTGAGCTCCCCCTCACTGGCAGTCTTCAAGCAAAGGTTGGATACACACTTTTCTTGGATGCTTTAGGATGCTTAGGGCTGATCCTGCATTGAGCAGGGGGTTGGACTAGATGGTCTCTATGGACCCTTCCAACTCTATGATTCTTTGATTCTAATATGCTGATGACACCCAGCTCTTCGTCCTGATGGATGGCCGCCCTGACTCTCCCCCAGAAGCATTAGCCAGCTGCCTGGAAGCAGTGACAAGATGGCTCAAGCAGAGTCGTCTGAAGCTCAATCCTTCAAAGACGGAGGTCCTGTGGCTAGGTAGGAAGGGTCCTTGCGAGGAAGCGCACCTGCCTACCCTGGATGGCGTGCAGCTCTCTACGGCTCACTCTGCCAGGAACCTAGGCGTGATTCTGGACGCCTCCCTCACAATGGAGGCCCAGATCACAAAGGTAGCGCGGCTGGCATTCTACCATCTCCGCCAAGCCAAACTACTAGCGCCCTACCTGGCCCCGGAACACCTAGCCACAGTGATCCATGCGACGGTCACCTCTAGACTGGACTTCTGTAACTCGCTCTACGCAGGCCTGCCCTTAGCCCTGACCCGGAAACTACAACTGGTCCAAAATGCAGCAGCCAGGATCCTCACAGCAACACCGTGGAGGTCTCATATCCGGCCTATTCTCCACCAGCTGCAATGGTTACCAGTTGAATTCCGGATCAGACTAAAGGTTCTGGTTATTACCTTCAAGGCCATACGCGGTCAGGGCCCAGTGTACCTGAGGGACCGCCTCCCCGCCTGGGCCCCCAAAAGAGCTCTGTGCTCTACTACCACCAACCATCTAAGGATCCCTGGCCCTAAAGAAGTCCGCCTGGTCTCGACCAGGGCCAGAGCATTCTCTGTCCTGGCCCCCACCTGGTGGAAGGAGCTCCCAGAGGAGATCAGGGCCCTGACGGAGCTAAAACCCTTCCACAGGGCCTACCAAAGGGAGCTCCTCCGCCAGGCACTTGGTTGAGACCAGGCATAACCAACAGCGAATGAAGCCCCCCCGTTCTCCCCCCTCCCTCCCAGAACTCCACCAGAGCGCTCTGGACCTGTTGTGGACCTGTTGCACTGTTGTGCTGTTATATTGTATTGTGTGCTGTTGCAACTTTGTTGCATTATTTAATTGTTATAACCACTGTTGTTAATATTATTGTTTGATTATTAATGCAAATTGTTTCGCGTTTGGTTCGTAAGTCCAATGAAACCGCCCTGAGCCTCCGGGGAGGGCGGTATATAAATCTAATAAATAAATAAATAAATACAATAAATAAATAAATCCTCTTCTCCACTGGGACGGGCTGGCACCTGTTGGTGGTCTGCCACTACAGCCTCCCTCGGAGCATGGAGACCAGCTCCCTCTGGTCACCCTGAAGTTCAGGATCCACTGACCATCACTCCACGTTGCCTGAACAACGTTCTCCCACCAGTCAGTGCTTCTCTCGTCCTCCCACCTCTGTCTGGGGAAGCACGCCTCCATGAGTGTGAACCACTGATGCCGGGGGGCTTGCCTAGCCCTTAGGGAGCTCTGCACAGACTGGCCATGGCAGGGACCCTTGGGGAGAGGCCAGCGCAGTGTCCCCAGGCAACTTCTACAAACCATTCCCATATCATGTAAATGAGGGTGGCAGAGAGTAGTTGGATGATGGCTCCCACCTGAGGCAGCATGGCCATTGTCCCGGGAGGGCCACTCTCATTGGATTCGGGAAAGTGGTGGGAAGGGGGATGAGGTCCCCTGGGGAGGGGTCAGGACATGGATTGGCACTCAGGCCGTCAGCGAGCACTGCTGGGCAGGTGACCAAAAAGGAATCTCGACCACCAGAAAGCGAATCCCAGCCACAATCACGTCAGAATGGGTCCTCGCTGTTGCATGTTCCCATAGCAACGCGTACGTGCCCTTTTTGGAAAACGTTTAATCGATTACTGGCCTTGGGGCGGCCTTTGAGTCCTCCAAAGCAGGGGTAGTCCACCTGTGGTCCTCCAGATGTGCACGGACTACAATTCCCAGGAGCCCCTGCCAGCAAATGCTGGCAGGGGCTCATGGGAATTGTAGTCCATGCACATCTGGAGGACCACAGGTGGACTACCCCTGCTCCAAAGCACCATTGCGTGAGGATTTGAGCTAGGGGGAAATTAACCAAATTATGAGAGAGGCTGGGTCAGTAGCGTTAAAGGATTGATTCGCCTGTGTTTACAAAGAACTCAAGGTAAATGGTAAAACAATACGTTTAGGCTTTATTGCAAAGAAAATAATAATCGCATAAAAATAGCTAACACACCTAACAAGTAGAGAGACAGGAGAGAGAAGGGTGGAAGAGAAGGCTTGGTATATTGACCTCTCCGAAGAATGGAGAGTCCGAGGAAAGCAACATGATCCAGCATGTAGGGAGATCCCAATGGCTCCTGAGTTGGAAGACACTCAGGGTAGCTGTGTGAAGCCACGGTTTAGATGGGATTTTGGGGAGGGGGGCTGTGAGGTGAGCACATTAGGGAATTTTCCATGGGCCAGGAGGTTGGGCAATGTCCTAGCCGGGTCTGGAGATGGCCAGAGATGGGCTTAAACAAAGGTGTTAATGCATCTATGAAAGGGAGTCATCAGGTCTGGGGGAAGAGGTTTGGGGAAGAGATTTCCCCTGGCCGAGGGGCCAAGTATGGATAATGTTGCAAGACGAAGAATCATAGAATCATAGAGTTGGAAGGGTCCATAGAGGCCATCTAGTCCAACCCCCTGCTCAACGCAGGATCAGCCCAGAGCATCCTAAAGCATCCAAGAAAAGTGTGCATCCAGCCTTTGCTTGAAGACTGCCAGTGAGGGGGAGCTCACCACCTCCTTAGGCAGCCTATTCCACTGCTGAACTATTCTGACTGTGAATTCCCCCCCCCCCTGATCTCTAGCCTATATCGTTGTCCTTGAAGTTTAAACCCATTACTGCGTGTCCTCTCCTCTGCAGCCAACGGGAACAGCATCCTGCCCTCCTCCAAGTGACAACCCTTCAAATACTTAAAGAGGGCTATCATGTCCCCTCTCAACCTCCTTTTCTCCAGGCTGAACATTCCCAAGTCCCTCAACCTATCTTCATAGGGCTTGGTCCCTTGGCCCCAGATCATCCTCGTCACTCTCCTCTTTACCCTTTCAATTTTATCTGCGTCCTTAGAATCATAGAATCATAGAGTTGGAAGGGGCCATACAGGCCATCTAGTCCAACCCCCTGCTCAACGCAGGATCAGCCCTAAGCATCCTAAAGCATCCAAGAAACGTGTGCATCCAACCTTTGCTTGAAGACTGCCAGTGAGGGGGAGCTCACCACCTCCTTAGGCAGCCTATTCCACTGCTGAACTACTCTGACTGTGAAAAACCTTTTCCTGATATCTAGCCTATATCGTTGTACTTGTAGTTTAAACCCATTACTGTGTGTCCTCTCCTCTGCAGCCAGCAGAAACAGCATCCTGCCCTCTTCCAAGTGACAACCTTTCAAATACTTAAAGAGGGCTATCATGTCCCCTCTCAACCTCCTTTTCTCCAGGCTGAACATTCCCAAGTCCCTCAACCTATCTTCATAGGGCTTGGTCCCTTGGCCCCAGATCATCCTCGTTGCTCTCCTCTGTACCCTTTCAATTTTATCGACGTCCTTCTTGAAGTGAGGCCTCCAGAACTGCACACAGTACTCCAGGGGTGGTCTGACCAGTGCCGTATACAATGGTACTATGACATCTTGGGATTTTGATGTGAGTTTGCCTAAGATCCCCTGGGTAAACAGGATGGGACCAGTTCACTCAATCTGCAATGCAATGGCATGGGGGGAGGTAGATGGAGAGCAAGACTTGCCTCCGTGTAGAAATAGTCTGGATTCTGACTAGCTTTACTGTGTTTTACAGTCTAGTTTTATTGTTTTAACCAGGCCAATAAAGGCATTGAATTTTGAATTTTATAGAAATCCCAGGCTTTCATGAAACCCTGGTGGACATATGCTAGCCAAATAAAACAAGAGAGGGTAGAAAAAAGTGTGTCTCCCCCTCCGTCTGCAGGCATTTGAGAATCAGAATAAAGGAATTTTTTTCTGGAGAGCTTTGGGGATTGGGCCGTATGTTAGGTAGCTCGAAATACTCCTTGCCCCCGAGTTTCTATCTGTCCTTTGTGGGGGTTTCCTTTGCCCATTGCTGTTTGTCAGGTAATGTTTGTTGGTTGCAATCCATTCGTGTCATGGATGGCAAGGTGAGCTGTGACTATTTCAATACGGAAAAAGAAAGCAGCCTGCTGGCAAGACAGAGACTGGACTGGCGGCGGGGGTGTGTGTGCTAGCAGCGTACCTTGGTGGGAGAAGGCTGTCCCAGTGCTCTGGCTGTCAAATCCATTCCCTGAGCAGACGCCGGACAGAATGAAGTCCCTGGGTGCTTCGTGTTCCTGAAATGCAGTGGGAGCCCCCCTGGATGGCGTTTTCCCCAGGGAGCTTTTGGATCTGGTTTATTTAGAAGACGCCATGCATAGCCATGAACCGGTGTCTCCCTCCCTCGCCCCCTCTTATTTCTCCAGGGTCTGCAAGAAGATAAACCAAACAGGCCCTCTCTGATTTGTTCTAAGTTGGGGGGGGGGAAATTAAAAGGCTCCAGCGTGTGTCGCAGTAATTAAATTCGTAATCGGTGACAGGGCATTGTGCAGAGATGGATGGGTTTCTAATGCCTGAGACAAGCACGGAGCAGATGTTGTGGCTGGGAGAACAACACGGTGGCAGTCACGTAGGCGCTGGAGGAGGAATGGCCGCTCGCCAGATGTGCTCTTAGGAAATGTAATTATTGCCCTCTCCCGGAGAGTTTGGTTTCTCCCCTTGATTCCTAGCGCTGAAAGGGGAAGCCGAGGAGAAATCCTGCCTTACAGGATCAGCCGTTAACCCTCTGCAGCCAATTGAGCTAATTGACTTATCTCTGTATGTTACTTCCCTAGCCGGACGATGTTTGATTCTGGGCCAGAAACAGCGTCGCCTTGATCTCTCCACACACCCCACCCCGAGGGAGTGTCTGGGGATATGAAGATTAGCCCTGTAACATCAGAGAATGCAGCATTTAAGGCACCCCATATATATGGCAGCAGTCTTTACAACAGCCCTGCTAGGTCTTCATCCTGTGGCAGCATGAGAGAGGTGGCATGCTGAAGGCCACTCACTGAGGATGTAGAGGGGATGAAATTTGACCTTCCAGGTCTTGGACCTCATCTGGGAGACTTGGGTTCAATTTCCACTTGGCCACAAAACTTGCTTAAGTGAACTTGAGACAGGCACACTCTCATTGATCCGACCTGACAGAGTTCTTGGAAGGATAAACCAGAGGATATTATGTGTTGCTGTCAACCAGAGTCAGTTTATCTATGGGGTACATGTAGCATGTTCTTCCAGAGGCCCCGCACAATGCCCCGCACAATCTCCTCCCCTCTTTCCCCCCCTTTTTCCTAAAGATAAAAATTCCATGGAATCCAGATGTGAAATAACTAAATTATATCCCTACAATTTCAGGTGAATATAGGAATATTGTTTTGCATATAATTACAGCAACCAGACTAATGTATGCTAGACAGTGGAAGGAAAATATATCTCCAAAGAGCCAAGATCGGTTATTTAAAATATAGGAAATATATATCTTGGTGATCCCTGGCCTGCAGGAAATCTTGACCAGGGTCAGGGCCTTTTTGGTGCTGATCCCTACCTGATGGAATGAGATCCCAGAAGAGGAGGAGGAGGAGGAGGAGGAGGAGGAGAAGAAGAAGAAGAAGAAGAAGAAGAAGAAGAAGAAGAAGAAGAAGAGTTGGTTCTTATATGCCGCTTTTCCCTACCCAAAGGAGGCTCAAAGCGGCTTACAGTCGCCTTCCCTTTCCTCTCCCCACAACAGACACCCTGTGAGGGAGGGGAGGCTGAGAGAGCCCTGAGATTACTGAAGAAGAAGAAGAAGAGTTGGTTGTTATATGCCGCTTTTCCCTACCTGAAGGAGTCTCAAAGCGGCTTCCAGTCGCCTTCCCATTCCTCTCCCCACAACAGACACCCTGTGGGGTGGGTGAGGCTGAGAGAGCCCTGATATCACTGCTCAGTCAGAACAGTTTTATCTGTGCCGTGGGGAGCCCAAGGTCACCCAGCTGGCTGCATGTAGGGGAGTGCAGAATCGAACCTGGCATGCCAGATTAGAAGTCCGCACTCCTAACCACGACACCAAACTGGCTCTCTAGAGATAAGGGAGGTCTCACAATTCCACAAGGCCTGAAAGACAGAGCTCTTCCACCAGGCCAGGTTGAGGCCAGGACAAGAAAGATCCATTGGATTCCTCCTCTGAGCACCCCCTTATGCATTGGGCCAGATGGGTGCATTGAATCTTTGGGGGGGGGGGATGGTTAAGGGTTTAGGAGTTTTATGGGTATTATAGGGTTACTAGAGTTTAATCTATTGTGAACTGGTGAATAGACTGAAAGCAGTGGTCGACAAACATAATAAATAAAATAAATGAACTGCTTACCCAAATAATAAAGATACAGAGAACTTGGATTCAGCAATAATAGGTTGTCATTTTAAGTTTCTTTGATCATTTCTGGTGTGGAACATCTACTGGCGCGCTCCCTCAGACGGAAATGTAGACGGATGTGATGTCCATTATCCCACCTTAGGGACGGCCTGGAGGGGTGGCGGTGGTGCCGGAGCAGTGAGGCCTAGCACTGAGATGCTCTGGTGCTGCCGCCTCTGCCGGTCTTCCAAGGCTGCTCCCACCCCCCAAAGAGCAGGAGCAGCCTCAGAAGGCGCGCAGGGCTGGAGGTGGCAAACGTACCTCAGAGCTATGGGTCACTGGGCTGGCACCGCCCCTGCAAGGCTTCTGTGGCTGCTCCTGTGCTCCAGAGAGAGGGAGAAGCCTGGGGAGACTGGGGGGGGGGGCTGCGATGGCAAGTGCTCCTCAGTGCTGTGGCTCACTGGGCTGGCGCTGCCCCCATTAGGCTCCCAAGGCTGCTCCCACCATCCAGAGACTGGGAGACTCAGCTCAGGCCCCAACCGCTGAAGCTGCACCAGCCGCCGCACCCAGGAGCCCTGCAAGCAGGTAGGGAAAGGGAGCGGGGGGGCGGGGGGAGGGGAGGGTAGCGTGGGGAGGGGAGGGGAGCGGGGGGGCGAGGGGAGGGGAGGGGAGCATGGGGAGGGGACGGGAGCGTGGGGGGCGTGGGGAGGGGAGGGGAGCGTGGGGAGGGGAGGGGAGCGGGGGGGCGAGGGGAGGGGAGGGGAGCGTGGGGAGGGGACGGGAGCGTGGGGGGGCGAGGGGAGGGGAGGGGAGCGTGGGGAGGGGACGGGAGCGTGGGGGGCGTGGGGAGGGGAGCGTGGGGAGGGGAAGGGAGCGGGGGGGGCGAGGGGAGGGGAGGGGAGCGTGGGGAGGGGACGGGAGCGTGGGGGGGCGTGGGGAGGGGAGGGGAGCGTGGGGAGGGGAGGGGAGGGGAGCGTGAGGAGGGGAGGGGAGCGGGGGGGGCGAGGGGAGGGGAGGGGAGGGGGGAGCGGGCAAGAGACAAGGATTCTCGCCCATTTTGTAGATGTTCCACATAAGGGATGAGAATCTTGGTCGGTTTATAGTGGAGCAACGAATAGGATACCTTTTATCATTTTGTCACTTCTTTAATAATGAACACTCAGGGTGACACCCCTTTCTCCTTTGGCCCCTCCATCCCCAGTCTGGTTGCCCCTGGTGCAGTTGTACTCTCCCAGGGCCCTGCGAATCCCGAAATTGGTTCTGGCGAATCCTTCAGCCACTCCTGTTGTCAGCTCCTAGGAGGAAGAACAGGATGGAGAAACGTGACAGAGATGTCCGTATCTATCGGAAGCCCTTTCTGTGGAGTCAGGGGATCCGAGCACTCAGAACATGTGGCCCTTGGCCAAAAAGATATCACAGCTTTGGCTAGACATCCAGGCAACTTTTTAGCCTCTGTGGATTTGCATCTGTTACACTGAAGCCAGGCAAGGCCTCCTCCAAATTAGGCCAGGATGGAGTGTCACTGCCACTGCATTTGGAATTTTGGGGAACAAGGCGAGACCAGGAAATATAGAATTCCAGAATCACAGAATCATAGAGTTGGAGGGGGCCATAGAGGCCATCTAGTCCAACCCCCTGCTCAACGCAGGATCAGCCCTAAGCATCCTAAAGCATCCAAGAAAAGTGTGTATCCAGCCTTTGCTTGAAGACTGCCAGTGAGGGGGAGCTCACCACCCCCTTAGGCAGCCTATTCCACTGCTGAACTACTCTGACTGAAAAATATTTTCCTGATATCTAGCCTATATTGTTGTACTTGAAGTTTAAACCCATTACTACGTGTCCTCTCCTCTGCAGCCAACAGAAACAGCATCCTGCCCTCCTCCAAGTGACAACCTTTCAAATACTTAAAGAGGGCTATCATGTCCCCTCTCAACCTCCTTTTCTCCAGGCTGAACATTCCCAAGTCCCTCAACCTATCTTCGTAGGGCTTGGTCCCTTGGCCCCAGATCATCCTCGTCACTCTCCTCTGTACCCTTTCAATTTTATCCACGTCCTTCTTGAAGTGAGGCCTCCACAACTGCACACAGTACTCCAGGGGTGGTCTGACCAGTGCCGTATACAATGGGACTATGACATCTTGTGATTTTGATGTGATGCCCCTGTTGATACAGCCCAAAATGGCATTCGCCTTTTTTATGTGGTAAAAGTGACCATGAGGTTGTGAGGAATAAACATAAGATTAATTGTGAATGCAAAAATGAGATGTGTCATAAGCAAAACACCACTGAGACCGCCCATTGCGGGATCAGCAAATCCTTGTTAGGTGTGTTGGGGGTGTGATTTGGGAAGGTGGGTGTTAGGCGGTGTGCAGAGGTTTTGCCCTCATTTGTGCTCGGGATTGGCCTTTCTGGTGTTCCATTCCCTTTGTCAGTTCTCTTTTCCTTTCCTCACATAGAATCCTAGAATCATAGAGTTGAAAGGGACCTCATGGGTCATCTAGTCCAACCCCCTGCACCATGCAGGACACTCACATCCCTATCGCTCATCCACTGTCACCTGCCACCCCTTTGCCTTCACAGAGTCAGCCTCTCTGTCAGACGGCTTTCCAGCCTCTGTTTAAAAATCTCCAAAGACGGAGAACCCTCCACCTCCCGAGGAAGCCTGTTCCACTGAGGAACCGCTCTGACTGTCAGGAACTTCTTCCGGATGTTTAGATGGAATTTCTTTTGCATTCATTTCATCCCATTCGTTCTGGTCTGTCCCTCTGGGGCAAGAGAGAACAACTCTGCTCCATCCTCCCTATGGCAGCCTTTTAAATACTTGAAGATGGTTCTCAGATCCCCTCTCAGTCGTCTCCTCTCCAGGCTAAACGGACCAAGCTCCTAGATCCCTTTCGCACATGCTACTGCCAAGACAAGTCTCCCCCCTCTTATATTGGTGTATTTGGTTTTTCCTACCTAAATACAGAACTTTACATATGTCCCTATTGAACTTCATTTTATTCAGTTTAGCCCACCTCTCCCGCCTCTCAAGATCATCCTGTATTCTGTCGCTGTCTTCAGTTGTGTTTGCTACCCCTCCCAGTTCAGTATCATTTGCAAATTTAATAGGTATCCCCTCTGATCCCTCGTCCAAATCCTTTATCAATATGTTGATCAACACAGGCCCCAGGACTCTCAAGCAGCAGCGGTGGTGGAGGAACAAATGCCATAATAGGGACTACCAGGAAAGTTAACATTTAAATGACCCTTGAATAGAACATCGTTATGGCTGCTTTGGGAATACTGTGCCTAGTTCTGGAGTCTCCACTGGAAATCTCCATTCTGCCAAGATGTTCGCTGGATAGGTGTGGGCCAATCCTGGCTTCTCTCTTCATTCTCAGTGTGTTTGTGAGGGTCAAATGGGGAGGGGAGAGCCATGCATGTCTCCGTATAAAAGGAAAGACAAGATCTGAATCCTCTGTTGGACTAGATGACCTGAAGGTCCCTCCCAAGTCTTGGACCATTTCCGCACAGAGGCGTGAAATTTAGGGCACGGGGGACGTGGCATCCCTTTCTTGAGCCCTGTTCTGGTCCTATGGGGCTCTGCCCAAAACATCCGGGCCATTGATGCAAGGTTTCTCATGCAGTCAAGTCTCTCCCAGCCCTGCAAAGATGCCGGCCTTCTGATTTCACAAAGCCACGGATTAGTCTGTCGAAACGTCCTATGAGACGGCTAATGAGGGAGACCATAAGCCTGAGGAAGAAGTCCTCTAATTAGAAATTAACCTTGGTTGCTGGAAAGCTGAAATAGGCATCTCTCAGGCCTTTGCGTCGTGCTTGTCAGACCCCTCCAATGCTTCATCTGGACAGCTTTTCAGAGGGAGCTGCTTCAGCACCTGAGAGCCAGTCTGGTGTAGTGGTTGGGAGTGCGGACTTCTAATCTGGCATGCCGGGTTCGATTCCCCGCTCCCCCACATGCAACCAGCTGGGTGACCTTGGGCTCGCCATGGCACTGATAAAACTGCTCTGATCGGCAGTGATATTAGGGCTCTCTCAGCCTCACCCTCCCCACAGGGTGTCTATTGTGGGGAGAGGAAAGGGAAGGCGACTGGAAGCCGCTTTGAGCCTCCTTCGGGTAGAGAAAAGCGGCATATAAGAACCAACTCTTCTTCTTCTTCTTCAGTAATCTCAGGGCTCTCTCAGCCTCCCCTCCCTCACAGGGTGTCTGTTGTGGGGAGAGAAAAGGGAAGGCGACTGGAAGCCGCTTTGAGCCTCCTTCGGGTAGAGAAAAGCGGCATATAAGAACCAACTCTTCTTCTTCTTCTTCAGTAATCTCAGGGCTCTCTCAGCCTCCCCTCCCTCACAGGGTGTCTGTTGTGGGGAGAGAAAAGGGAAGGCGACTGGAAGCCGCTTTGAGCCTCCTTCGGGTAGAGAAAAGCGGCATATAAGAACCAACTCTTCTTCTTCTTCTTCAGTAATCTCAGGGCTCTCTCAGCCTCCCCTCCCTCACAGGGTGTCTGTTGTGGGGAGAGAAAAGGGAAGGCGACTGGAAGCCGCTTTGAGCCTCCTTCGGGTAGAGAAAAGCGGCATATAAGAACCAAATCTTCTTCTTCTTCTTCAGTAATCTCAGGGCTCTCTCAGCCTCCCTCCCTCACAGGGTGTCTGTTGTGGGGAGAGGAAAGGGAAGGCGACTGGAAGCCGCTTTGAGCCTCCTTCGGGTAGAGAAAAGCGGCATATAAGAACCAACTCTTCTTCTTCTTCTTCAGTAATCTCAGGGCTCTCTCAGCCTCCCCTCCCTCACAGGGTGTCTGTTGTGGGGAGAGAAAAGGGAAGGCGACTGGAAGCCGCTTTGAGCCTCCTTCGGGTAGAGAAAAGCGGCATATAAGAACCAAATCTTCTTCTTCTTCTTCAGTAATCTCAGGGCTCTCTCAGCCTCCCCTCCCTCACAGGGTGTCTGTTGTGGGGAGAGGAAAGGGAAGGCGACTGTAAGCAGCTTTGAGACTCCTTCGGGTAGAGAAAAGCGGCATATAAGAACCAACTCTTCTTCTTCTACTTCAGTAATCTCAGGGCTCTCTCAGCCTCCCCTCCCTCACAGGGTGTCTGTTGTGGGGAGAGGAAAGGGAAGGCGACTGGAAGCCGCTTTGAGCCTCCTTCGGGTAGAGAAAAGCGGCATATAAGAACCAAATCTTCTTCTTCTTCTTCAGTAATCTCAGGGCTCTCTCAGCCTCCCCTCCCTCACAGGGTGTCTGTTGTGGGGAGAGAAAAGGGAAGGCGACTGGAAGCCGCTTTGAGCCTCCTTCGGGTAGAGAAAAGCGGCATATAAGAACCAAATCTTCTTCTTCTTCTTCAGTAATCTCAGGGCTCTCTCAGCCTCCCCTCCCTCACAGGGTGTCTGTTGTGGGGAGAGGAAAGGGAAGGCGACTGTAAGCAGCTTTGAGACTCCTTCGGGTAGAGAAAAGCGGCATATAAGAACCAACTCTTCTTCTTCTACTTCAGTAATCTCAGGGCTCTCTCAGCCTCCCCTCCCTCACAGGGTGTCTGTTGTGGGGAGAGGAAAGGGAAGGCGACTGGAAGCCGCTTTGAGCCTCCTTCGGGTAGAGAAAAGCGGCATATAAGAACCAAATCTTCTTCTTCTTCTTCAGTAATCTCAGGGCTCTCTCAGCCTCCCCTCCCTCACAGGGTGTCTGTTGTGGGGAGAGAAAAGGGAAGGCGACTGGAAGCCGCTTTGAGCCTCCTTCGGGTAGAGAAAAGCGGCATATAAGAACCAAATCTTCTTCTTCTTCTTCAGTAATCTCAGGGCTCTCTCAGCCTCCCCTCCCTCACAGGGTGTCTGTTGTGGGGAGAGAAAAGGGAAGGCGACTGGAAGCCGCTTTGAGCCTCCTTCGGGTAGAGAAAAGCGGCATATAAGAACCAAATCTTCTTCTTCTTCTTCAGTAATCTCAGGGCTCTCTCAGCCTCCCCTCCCTCACAGGGTGTCTGTTGTGGGGAGAGGAAAGGGAAGGCGACTGGAAGCCGCTTTGAGCCTCCTTCGGGTAGAGAAAAGCGGCATATAAGAACCAAATCTTCTTCTTCTACTTCAGTAATCTCAGGGCTCTCTCAGCCTCCCCTCCCTCACAGGGTGTCTGTTGTGGGGAGAGGAAAGGGAAGGCGACTGGAAGCCGCTTTGAGCCTCCTTCGGGTAGAGAAAAGCGGCATATAAGAACCAAATCTTCTTCTTCTTCTTCAGTAATCTCAGGGCTCTCTCAGCCTCCCCTCCCTCACAGGGTGTCTGTTGTGGGGAGAGAAAAGGGAAGGCGACTGGAAGCCGCTTTGAGCCTCCTTCGGGTAGAGAAAAGCGGCATATAAGAACCAAATCTTCTTCTTCTTCTTCAGTAATCTCAGGGCTCTCTCAGCCTCCCCTCCCTCACAGGGTGTCTGTTGTGGGGAGAGAAAAGGGAAGGCGACTGGAAGCCGCTTTGAGCCTCCTTCGGGTAGAGAAAAGCGGCATATAAGAACCAAATCTTCTTCTTCTTCTTCAGTAATCTCAGGGCTCTCTCAGCCTCCCCTCCCTCACAGGGTGTCTGTTGTGGGGAGAGGAAAGGGAAGGCGACTGTAAGCAGCTTTGAGACTCCTTCGGGTAGAGAAAAGCGGCATATAAGAACCAACTCTTCTTCTTCTACTTCAGTAATCTCAGGGCTCTCTCAGCCTCCCCTCCCTCACAGGGTGTCTGTTGTGGGGAGAGGAAAGGGAAGGCGACTGGAAGCCGCTTTGAGC
This sequence comes from Paroedura picta, assembly GCF_049243985.1. Lineage (NCBI taxonomy): Eukaryota > Metazoa > Chordata > Lepidosauria > Squamata > Gekkonidae > Paroedura > Paroedura picta. The sequence goes on along the minus strand of NC_135385.1, from coordinate 12,672,459 downwards.
CTCCTTCGGGTAGAGAAAAGCGGCATATAAGAACCAAATCTTCTTCTTCTTCTTCAGTAATCTCAGGGCTCTCTCAGCCTCCCCTCCCTCACAGGGTGTCTGTTGTGGGGAGAGAAAAGGGAAGGCGACTGGAAGCCGCTTTGAGCCTCCTTCGGGTAGAGAAAAGCGGCATATAAGAACCAAATCTTCTTCTTCTTCTTCAGTAATCTCAGGGCTCTCTCAGCCTCCCCTCCCTCACAGGGTGTCTGTTGTGGGGAGAGGAAAGGGAAGGCGACTGTAAGCAGCTTTGAGACTCCTTCGGGTAGAGAAAAGCGGCATATAAGAACCAACTCTTCTTCTTCTACTTCAGTAATCTCAGGGCTCTCTCAGCCTCCCCTCCCTCACAGGGTGTCTGTTGTGGGGAGAGGAAAGGGAAGGCGACTGGAAGCCGCTTTGAGCCTCCTTCGGGTAGAGAAAAGCGGCATATAAGAACCAACTCTTCTTCTTCTACTTCAGTAATCTCAGGGCTCTCTCAGCCTCCCTTCCCTCACAGGGTGTCTGTTGTGGGGAGAGGAAAGGGAAGGCGACTGGAATCCGCTTTGAGCCTCCTTCGGGTAGAGAAAAGCGGCATATAAGAACCAACTCTTCTTCTTCTTCAGTAATCTCAGGGCTCTCTCAGCCTCCCCTCCCTCACAGGGTGTCTGTTGTGGGGAGAGGAAAGGGAAGGCGACTGGAAGCCGCTTTGAGCCTCCTTCGGGTAGAGAAAAGCGGCATATAAGAACCAACTCTTCTTCTTCTTCAGTAATCTCAGGGCTCTCTCAGCCTCCCCTCCCTCACAGGGTGTCTGTTGTGGGGAGAGGAAAGGGAAGGCGACTGGAAGCCGCTTTGAGCCTCCTTCGGGTAGAGAAAAGCGGCATATAAGAACCAACTCTTCTTCTTCTTCAGTAATCTCAGGGCTCTCTCAGCCTCCCCTCCCTCACAGGGTGTCTGTTGTGGGGAGAGGAAAGGGAAGGCGACTGGAAGCCGCTTTGAGCCTCCTTCGGGTAGAGAAAAGCGGCATATAAGAACCAACTCTTCTTCTTCAGTAATCTCAGGGCTCTCTCAGCCTCCCCTCCCTCACAGGGTGTCTGTTGTGGGGAGAGGAAAGGGAAGGCGACTGGAAGCCGCTTTGAGCCTCCTTCGGGTAGAGAAAAGCGGCATATAAGAACCAACTCTTCTTCTTCTTCTTCAGTAATCTCAGGGCTCTCTCAGCCTCCCTCCCTCACAGGGTGTCTGTTGTGGGGAGAGGAAAGGGAAGGCGACTGGAAGCTGCTTTGAGACTCCTTCGGGTAGAGAAAAGCGGCATATAAGAACCAACTCTTCTTCTTCTTCAGTAATCTCAGGGCTCTCCCAGCCTCCCCTCCCTCACAGGGTGTCTGTTGTGGGGAGAGGAAAGGGAAGGCGACTGGAAGCTGCTTTGAGACTCCTTCGGGTAGAGAAAAGCGGCATATAAGAACCAACTCTTCTTCTTCTTCTTCAGTAATCTCAGGGCTCTCTCAGCCTCCCCTCCCTCACAGGGTGTCTGTTGTGGGGAGAGGAAAGGGAAGGCGACTGGAAGCTGCTTTGAGACTCCTTCGGGTAGAGAAAAGTGGCATATAAGAACCAACTCTTCTTCTTCTTCTTCAGTAATCTCAGGGCTCTCTCAGCCTCCCCTCCCTCACAGGGTGTCTGTTGTGGGGAGAGGAAAGGGAAGGCGACTGGAAGCTGCTTTGAGACTCCTTCGGGTAGAGAAAAGTGGCATATAAGAACCAACTCTTCTTCTTCTTCTTCAGTAATCTCAGGGCTCTCTCAGCCTCCCCTCCCTCACAGGGTGTCTGTTGTGGGGAGAGGAAAGGGAAGGCGACTGGAAGCTGCTTTGAGACTCCTTCGGGTAGAGAAAAGCAGCATATAAGAACCAACTCTTCTTCTTCTTCTTCAGTAATCTCAGGGCTCTCTCAGCCTCCCCTCCCTCACAGGGTGTCTGTTGTGGGGAGAGGAAAGGGAAGGCGACTGGAAGCTGCTTTGAGACTCCTTCGGGTAGAGAAAAGCGGCATATAAGAACCAACTCTTCTTCTTCTTCTTCAGTAATCTCAGGGCTCTCTCAGCCTCCCCTCCCTCACAGGGTGTCTGTTGTGGGGAGAGGAAAGGGAAGGCGACTGGAAGCCGCTTTGAGACTCCTTCGGGTAGAGAAAAGCGGCATATAAGAACCAACTCTTCTTCTTCTTCTTCAGTAATCTCAGGGCTCTCTCAGCCTCCCCTCCCTCACAGGGTGTCTGTTGTGGGGAGAGGAAAGGGAAGGCGACTGGAAGCCGCTTTGAGCCTCCTTCTGGTAGAGAAAAGCGGCATATAAGAACCAACTCTTCTTCTTCTTCTTCAGTAATCTCAGGGCTCTCTCAGCCTCCCCTCCCTCACAGGGTGTCTGTTGTGGGGAGAGGAAAGGGAAGGCGACTGGAAGCCGCTTTGAGCCTCCTTCGGGTAGAGAAAAGCGGCATATAAGAACCAAATCTTCTTCTTCTTCTTCAGTAATCTCAGGGCTCTCTCAGCCTCCCCTCCCTCACAGGGTGTCTGTTGTGGGGAGAGGAAAGGGAAGGCGACTGGAAGCCGCTTTGAGCCTCCTTCGGGTAGAGAAAAGCGGCATATAAGAACCAACTCTTCTTCTTCTTCTTCAGTAATCTCAGGGCTCTCTCAGCCTCCCCTCCCTCACAGGGTGTCTGTTGTGGGGAGAGGAAAGGGAAGGCGACTGGAAGCCGATTTGAGCCTCCTTCGGGTAGAGAAAAGCGGCATATAAGAACCAACTCTTCTTCTTCTTCTTCAGTAATCTCAGGGCTCTCTCAGCCTCCCCTCCCTCACAGGGTGTCTGTTGTGGGGAGAGGAAAGGGAAGGCGACTGGAAGCCGCTTTGAGCCTCCTTCGGGTAGAGAAAAGCGGCATATAAGAACCAGCTCTTCTTCTTCTTCAGTAATCTCAGGGCTCTCTCAGCCTCCCCTCCCTCACAGGGTGTCTGTTGTGGGGAGAGGAAAGGGAAGGCGACTGGAAGCTGCTTTGAGCCTCCTTCGGGTAGAGAAAAGCGGCATATAAGAACCAACTCTTCTTCTTCTTCTTCAGTAATCTCAGGGCTCTCTCAGCCTCCCCTCCCTCACAGGGTGTCTGTTGTGGGGAGAGGAAAGGGAAGGCGACTGGAAGCCGCTTTGAGCCTCCTTCGGGTAGAGAAAAGCGGCATATAAGAACCAACTCTTCTTCTTCTTCTTCAGTAATCTCAGGGCTCTCTCAGCCTCCCTCCCTCACAGGGTGTCTGTTGTGGGGAGAGGAAAGGGAAGGCGACTGGAAGCTGCTTTGAGACTCCTTCGGGTAGAGAAAAGCGGCATATAAGAACCAACTCTTCTTCTTCTTCTTCAGTAATCTCAGGGCTCTCTCAGCCTCCCCTCCCTCACAGGGTGTCTGTTGTGGGGAGAGGAAAGGGAAGGCGACTGGAAGCTGCTTTGAGACTCCTTCGGGTAGAGAAAAGCGGCATATAAGAACCAGCTCTTCTTCTTCTTCAGTAATCTCAGGGCTCTCTCAGCCTCCCCTCCCTCACAGGGTGTCTGTTGTGGGGAGAGGAAAGGGAAGGCGACTGGAAGCTGCTTTGAGACTCCTTCGGGTAGAGAAAAGCGGCATATAAGAACCAACTCTTCTTCTTCTTCTTCAGTAATCTCAGGGCTCTCTCAGCCTCCCCTCCCTCACAGGGTGTCTGTTGTGGGGAGAGGAAAGGGAAGGCGACTGGAAGCTGCTTTGAGACTCCTTCGGGTAGAGAAAAGCGGCATATAAGAACCAACTCTTCTTCTTCTTCAGTAATCTCAGGGCTCTCTCAGCCTCCCCTCCCTCACAGGGTGTCTGTTGTGGGGAGAGGAAAGGGAAGGCGACTGGAAGCCGCTTTGAGCCTCCTTCTGGTAGAGAAAAGCGGCATATAAGAACCAACTCTTCTTCTTCTTCTTCAGTAATCTCAGGGCTCTCTCAGCCTCCCCTCCCTCACAGGGTGTCTGTTGTGGGGAGAGAAAAGGGAAGGCGACTGGAAGCCGCTTTGAGCCTCCTTCGGGTAGAGAAAAGCGGCATATAAGAACCAAATCTTCTTCTTCTTCTTCAGTAATCTCAGGGCTCTCTCAGCCTCCCCTCCCTCACAGGGTGTCTGTTGTGGGGAGAGGAAAGGGAAGGCGACTGGAAGCCGCTTTGAGCCTCCTTCGGGTAGAGAAAAGCGGCATATAAGAACCAACTCTTCTTCTTCTTCTTCAGTAATCTCAGGGCTCTCTCAGCCTCCCCTCCCTCACAGGGTGTCTGTTGTGGGGAGAGGAAAGGGAAGGCGACTGGAAGCCGCTTTGAGCCTCCTTCTGGTAGAGAAAAGCGGCATATAAGAACCAACTCTTCTTCTTCTTCTTCAGTAATCTCAGGGCTCTCTCAGCCTCCCCTCCCTCACAGGGTGTCTGTTGTGGGGAGAGGAAAGGGAAGGCGACTGGAAGCTGCTTTGAGCCTCCTTCGGGTAGAGAAAAGCGGCATATAAGAACCAACTCTTCTTCTTCTTCAGTAATCTCAGGGCTCTCTCAGCCTCCCCTCCGTCACAGGGTGTCTGTTGTGGGGAGAGGAAAGGGAAGGCGACTGGAAGCCGCTTTGAGCCTCCTTCGGGTAGAGAAAAGCGGCATATAAGAACCAACTCTTCTTCTTCTTCTTCAGTAATCTCAGGGCTCTCTCAGCCTCCCCTCCCTCACAGGGTGTCTGTTGTGGGGAGAGGAAAGGGAAGGCGACTGGAAGCCGCTTTGAGCCTCCTTCGGGTAGAGAAAAGCGGCATATAAGAACCAACTCTTCTTCTTCTTCTTCAGTAATCTCAGGGCTCTCTCAGCCTCCCCTCCCTCACAGGGTGTCTGTTGTGGGGAGAGGAAAGGGAAGGCGACTGGAAGCCGCTTTGAGCCTCCTTCGGGTAGAGAAAAGCGGCATATAAGAACCAACTCTTCTTCTTCTTCTTCAGTAATCTCAGGGCTCTCTCAGCCTCCCCTCCCTCACAGGGTGTCTGTTGTGGGGAGAGGAAAGGGAAGGCGACTGGAAGCCGCTTTGAGCCTCCTTCGGGTAGAGAAAAGCGGCATATAAGAACCAGCTCTTCTTCTTCTTCAGTAATCTCAGGGCTCTCTCAGCCTCCCCTCCCTCACAGGGTGTCTGTTGTGGGGAGAGGAAAGGGAAGGCGACTGGAAGCTGCTTTGAGACTCCTTCGGGTAGAGAAAAGCGGCATATAAGAACCAACTCTTCTTCTTCTTCAGTAATCTCAGGGCTCTCTCAGCCTCCCCTTCCTCACAGGGTGTCTGTTGTGGGGAGAGGAAAGGGAAGGCGACTGGAAGCCGCTTTGAGCCTCCTTCGGGTAGAGAAAAGCGGCATATAAGAACCAACTCTTCTTCTTCTTCTTCAGTAATCTCAGGGCTCTCTCAGCCTCCCCTCCCTCACAGGGTGTCTGTTGTGGGGAGAGGAAAGGGAAGGCGACTGGAAGCTGCTTTGAGCCTAATTCGGGTAGAGAAAAGCCGCATATAAGAACCAGCTCTTCTTCTTCTTCTGTCTTAGCCCAGTGGGCCCACGGAGCCAGCGTGGTGTAGTGGCTAGGACCAGCAGCTCCTGATCTGGCAAGTTGGGTTTAGAATCACAGAATCATAGAGTTGGAAAGGGCCGTAGAGGCCATCTAGTCCAACCCCCTGCTCAACACAGGATCAGCCCAAAGCGTCCTAAAGCATCCAAGAAAAGTGTGCATCCAGCCTTTGCTTGAAGACTGCCAGTGAGGGGGAGCTCACCACCTCCTGAGGCAGCGTATTCCACTGCTGAACTACTCTGACTGTGAAGAACTTTTTCCTGATATCAGGCCTGTATTGTGGTTGTTGTTGTTATGTGCGAAGTCGTGTCCGACCCATCGCGACCCCATGGACAATGATCCTCCAGGCCTTCCTGTCCTCTACCATTCCCCGGAGTCCATTTAAGTTTGCACCTACTGCTTCAGTGACTCCATCCAGCCACCTCATTCTCTGTCGTCCCCTTCTTCTTTTGCCCTCAATCGCTCCCAGCATTAGGCTCTTCTCCAGGGAGTCCTTCCTTCTCATGAGGTGGCCAAAGTATTTGAGTTTCATCTTCAGGATCTGGCCTTCTAAAGAGCAGTCAGGGTTGATCTCCTCTAGGACTGATCGGTTTGTTCGCCTTGCAGTCCAAGGGACTCGCAAGAGTCTTCTCCAGCACCAGAGTTCAAAAGCCTCAATTCTTTGACGCTCGGCCTTCCTTATGGTCCAACTTTCGCAGCCATACATTGCAACTGGGAATACCATAGCCTTGACTAAACGCACTTTTGTTGGCAGGGTGATGTCTCTGCTTTTTAGGATGCTGTCTAGATTTGCCATAGCTTTCCTCCCCAGGAGCAAGCGTCTTTTAATTTCTTTGCTGCAGTCCCCATCTGCAGTGATCTTGGAGCCCAGGAAAATAAAATCTGTCACTATCTCCATTTCTTCCCCATCTATTTGCCATGAATTGAGAGGGCCGGATGCCATGATCTTCGTTTTCTTGATGTTGAGTTTCAAGCCAACTTTTGCACTCTCCTCCTTCACCCGCATCAACAGGCTCTTTAGTTCCTCTTCACTTTCTGCCATTAGAGTGGTATCATCTGCATATCTGAGGTTGTTGATATTTCTCCCTGCAATCTTGATCCCAATTTGTGACTCCTCTAATCCCGCATTTCTCATGATGTGCTCTGCATACAAGTTAAATAGGCAAGGCGACAGTATACAGCCTTGCCGAACTCCTTTCTCAATTTTGAACCAGTTAGTGATTCCATGTTCAGTTCTCACTGTTGCTTCTTGACCTGCATATAAATTTCTCAAGAGACAAATAAGATGCTCTGGTATTCCCATCTCTTTAAGAACTTGCCACAATTTGTTGTGCTCCACACAATCAAAGGCTTTAGCATAGTCAATGAAGCAGAAGTAGACATTCTTCTGGTACTCCCTAGCTTTCTCCATGATCCAGCGTATGTTGGCAATTTGATCTCTAGTTCCTCTGCCTCTTCGAAATCCTGCCTGTACTTCTGGAAGTTCTCGGTCCACATATTGCTGGAGCCTAGCTTGTAGGATTTTGAGCATAACTTTGCTACCATGAGAAATTAGTGCAATGGTGCGGTAGTTTGAACATTCTTTGGCATTGCCCTTCTTTGGGATTGGAATGTAAACTGACCTTTTCCAATCCTGTGGCCATTGTTGAGTTTTCCAAATTTGCTGGCATATTGAGTGTAGCACTTTTACCGCATCGTCCTTTAAGATTTTGAATAGTTCAACTGGAATGCTGTCACCACCACTAGCTTTATTGTTGCTCAGACTTCCTAAGGCCCATTTGACTTCACATTCCAGGATGTCTGGAATTCCAGGATGTCTGTATTGTGGTACTGGAAGTTTAAACCCATTACTGCGTGTCCTCTCCTCTGCAGCCAATGGGAACAGCATCCTGCCCTCCTCCAAGTGACAACCTTTCAAATACTTAAAGAGGGCTATCATGTCCCCTCTCAACCTCCTTTTCTCCATCAGAACATCATGGGGAACCTTGTCAAAAGCTTTACTAAAATCCAAGTAAACGACATCAACCGAATTTCCACGATCCAGCAAATTTGTCACTTAGTCAAAAAAGGAAACCAGGTTGGTCTGACAGGACCTGTTGGAGACAAATCCATGCTGACTTCCTTGGATCACCAAATTGTCCTCCAGATGTTTGCAGATCCCTCCCTTTAATATCTGCTCCATTATCTTACCCACAACAGAGGTCAGACTCACTGGTCTGTAGTTTCCCGGGTCATCCTCCCTCCCTTTCTTGAAGATCGGAATAACGTTTGCTCTCTTCCAGTCCTCCGGGACATCTCCAGTCCTTAAAGAGGTCCTTAAGATGATGGACAAGGGCTGTGCAAGTTCTCTGGAAAGTTCTTTGAGCACTCTCGGGTGCATTTCATCCGGACCAGGGGATTTGAACTCATCCAGTGCAGCTAAATGCCTCTCGACAACCTCTCTATCCATGTTAACCTGCCACCCAGACACTATCCTTTGGCTACGGCCATCTCTAGATGTGCCTAAACACTTTGACCTGTGGGAAAAAACAGATGTAAAATAGGCACTAAGCCTTTCTGCTTTCTCTGCATCTTTCGTTTGTCCATCCGCACCCAACAGTGGGCCTATTGCCTCCTTTACTTTACGTTTGCTCCTCACATAACTGAAAAATCTTTTCTTGTTACAATGGGCTTCCCTGGCCAATCTTAGCTCACTCTCAGCTTTGGCCTTTCTGATGATTGATCTACAGTGCCTAGTAACCTGTAGGTACTCTTCTTTAGAGCTCTGTCCTTCCCTCCATTTCCTGAACATTTTCCTTTTCTTTCTTAGTTCCTCTTGAAGTTCTCTGTTCATCCAAATAGGCTTCTTAGAGCTCCTGCAGTGTTTTCGTCTTTCTGGGATAGTCATGGATTGAGCATGCGATAGCTCTTGTTTGAGTAGCGCCCACCCTTCACATGCTCCCTTCCCTTCCAGCATTCTCGTCCATGGTATGACACTCATCATGTCTCTGAGTTTATTAAAGTTTGCCCTACGAAAATCCAACATCCGCGTCTGGCTACAAGCTTCCTTGGCTCCCCATCTCAAAAGGAATTCTATGAGGACATGGTCACTTCCCCCTAGGGTCCCCACCTCCTTCACCTCATCCACCAACTCTTGCCTGTTGGTCAGTTCTCTCAGAGCTCTCAGCCCCACTTCTCTCATAGGGTGTCTGTTATGGGGGAGAGGAAGGGAAGGCGATTTTAAACTGCTCAGAGACACCTGAGGCCTTCTGGGTGACTGTGCACCATTCCCAGTTCTTACAAAACTCTCAGCCCCACTTCACTTACAGCTGTCTGTTAGGGGAGAGGAAGGTAATTTTAAATTGGTTAGAGACATCTGAGGCGTTTTGGGTGACTCACGGCCCTTCCCATTTCTCTCAGAGCTCTCACAGCCCCACATCCCTCACAGGTGGTCTATTGTGGGGTGATGAAAGGAAAATGTGTTTGTTAACAGCTTTGTGATTCCTTTTGGTAATAAATAGCAGTGTACAAAAATCCATCTTCTACGGGGCAACAGTGAATAAGCATGTGGGCACATTATATCAACAGTAACAAAATGGAGACAGAAGAAGTAGGGCCACAGAACTGGGAGGAATTGGTTGCCATGTAATCTTCCCCTAAGAAGAGTCTCCACTGTGATTTTCCCTTCACATATCTGAGGACATGGCTCTGGAAAGCTCATCTGTATCCACTATGCCACAATTCCCAAAGGTCGGTCCTCTCCCACACTCAACTAACATTGCACACCACAGGATCCTATGACCACCAAAACTCTATCTATCTATCTATCTATCTATCTATCTATCTATCTATCTATCTATCTATCTATCTATCTATCTATCTATCTATCTATCTATCTATCTATCTATCTATCTATCTATCTATCTATCTATCTATCTATCTATCTATCTATCTATCTATCTATCTATCTATCTATCTATCCATCCATCCATCCATCCATCCATCCATCCATCCATCCATCCATCCATCCATCCATCCATCCATCCATCCATCCATCCATCCATCCATCCATCCATCCATCCATCCATCCATCCATCCATCCATCCATCCATCTACCCATGCACACGGCTTTTTCCATGACTGGTTTGGTGGGCTGATCATTATAAGGTTTCCCTGGCCACTCATCAGGGTCCTACCGGCCAGAGTGTTGCCTCAGGTTTCTAAATAACAAACGAGTCCCAGAAGATTTCCTCCTGTGAACATCTCTTTCCTTGAAACCCCTCCCAGGGGCTGTGTGTTAGTCTCAGGTTTCAGCTCTCTACTGGAAGGAAGCACAGAGAAGCTAGCAGGAAGGCAGGGAGAATTAGTATCCAAAATTGTTTATCAAGGGAGAGATTTTCTTTCAGGGCATCAGGGTCTAGCTGTGAAAGAAGCTGGCAGCCCTGAAATCCTGTATTTGAGCTAACGCTGTGCACTCCTGCCCTGATCCACCCAGGCAGCCTCATTGTCAATTCCTCCCCATTGGCTTTTGAGGGGCTGATGCATCTCAGCGTCTCCTTTGTTTTGTCTGGAGAGCACAGGGAGCTCTCCGATTAATTGCTAGCTGGTGCGGTGGCCGAGCAATCAATTCCCAGCCTCAGAGAGCTAATAGCAGGATGATTATTTAACAGTCCGGGGAGTGCAGAGCCAGCTTTCCATGGCTTCAGTTTGGTGGGCTTTAGAGTGTGCACGGTTTTTTTTTTAAATGAAAAAGTCAGCACTGAACGCCTCTAAGTACACTGTAGTAGTGAAAGCCATGAATCATTTTGACAAATCAACAGCTAATGGCTTTGCAGAACTCTCCATGCATCTCCAAAGGTAGAAGTAAGTAAAAAGTGAGACATTGTTTCAGCGCATAATACATAGAACCATAGAATTCTAGAGCTGGAACCGGCCATCTAGGCCAGGGGTCTTCAACCCCCGGTCTGCGGCCTGGTACCGGGTCGCTAAGGCCATGGTACCGGGCTGCCAGCGGCCGCACCTACTTCCCCCCCCCCCCGCAGCGAGAAGGGGGAAAGAGGCAGGCACGGCTGCTGGCACGCCAGCGATGCAAACGCACACGCCCGGAGCCGCCGCGCATGCGTCTTTGCGCCCCATGCTGGTGAAAACGCGCATGTGCGGCTGTTCTGCACATGCGCGTTAGTGCCACCTAGTGACGAAAACACGGATGCGCGGCAACTGCGCGTACACGTTTACGTGCAGTTGCTGTGGCCGGGCCGCCGGCTCTCTCCCACCCTCGGAGGCGGTCCCCGACTACAAGAAGGTTGGGGACCGCTAATCTAGGCCATCTAGTCCAACCCCCTGCTCAACGCAGCATCAGCCTCAAGCATCCAGGGCGGATTCTGCAAAAGGAATTTGCCCCTGGATAGCCTCTCATTGCTCTTGGGTTTTAGTGCTGCTTCCACATGACATTGGCAGCAACCTGGAACTCTCCAGAGGGTGGTGCGAGTTTTTGGCACCTGAGCGCCCCAAACCGTGCCAGTCTTCCTCGTATGCCCAATGGTGTGTGGTAGCATGTCTTCATTGCTGCATGGCTTTTTGCCCCCAAAGTGGAACTTACAAGCACACCCGGATTCTGGCAAGGATTCTCCCTTGCCAGTCTCTTGGACAAAGCAGACCTCAAGGACGATCTCTCCCATGCTCAAGATGCCCAGTCCAAATTGCTCTGAGAGCAGTCTGCAGGAGATGCTGTTTGCCAGGTACTGGAGAGCCGTGGCCACCCTCTACTCCACCAGGATGGCCCAGTGCATATTGGCGGTCTGCTGCTGCAGCCTCCATCGGAGCACAGACACTAACTCCCAAAAGGGCCCTCGGGTCATCCCGGCGTTTGAGAACCATTGGTCGTCGCTCCAGTCAATGCTTTTCTCACCCACCCACATGTGTTTGGGAAGGTGAGCACATGCACTGGCCAAGCCATCATGCTGCCTGCTGGCACCTTCTATGGAGCATTAGCCTTAATGGAGCATTAGAGAGCCAGTTTGGTGTAGTGGTTAGGAGTGCGGACTTCTAATCTGGCATACCGGGTTCGATTCTGCACTCCCCCACATGCAGCCAGCTGGGTGACCTTGGGCTAGTCACAGCACTGATAAAACTGTTCTGACCAAGCAGTGATATCAGGGCTCTCTCAGCCTCACCTACCCCACAGGGTGTCTGTTGTGGGGAGAGGAAAGAGAAGGCGAATGGAAGCCACTTTGAGCCTCCTTCGGGTAGAGAAAAGCGGCATATAAGAACCAACTCTTCTTCTTCTTCTTCTTCTTCAGTAATCTCAGGGCTCTCTCAGTCCCACCTACCTCACAGGGTGTCTGTTGTGGGGAGAGGAAAGGGAAGGCGACTGTAAGCCGCTTTGAGCCTCCTTCGGGTAGGGAAAAGCGGCATATAAGAACCAACTCTTCCTTCCTTCCTTCCTTCCTTCCTTCCTTCCTTCCTTCCTTCCTTCCTTCCTTCCTTCCTTCCTTCCTTCCTTCCTTCCTTCCTTCCTTCCTTCCTCCTCCTCCTCCTCCTCCTCCTCCTTCTTCTTCTTAAGTAATGTGCGGTCTCCTGCCGGATGGCCTTGAGAACGGCAGAGATCAGGCTGATGATGGCACCCACGTGAGCCATCACGGTCACCACCCTGCGATCCTCCCTGTCCACAGTTCGCCGAAATGAGCCCTCGCCAAGACCAAAGGGAAATGGTGGAAAGGTGTACCCTGAGGCAGGTTGCTTCAGGTCACTTGGGGAGTGGTCAGGGCATGGAGTCACACTCTGCCAACCAGTGAGCATCACTGGGTGACCCTAAAAGCCAGATAGCCAAAAATGAATCCAGACAACCAAAAAATGAATCCCAAACAGAAATCAAGGAAGAATGTTTTCTTGTTGAGGTGTGTTCCCATAGCAACATGGGAGTATGCTTTTTAAAATTAATTTCTGGACTTGAGGGGGGGTGTTTGTGTCCCCTCAACTACCGCTGAGGTTGGTTGCTTCCATTGATTGACAACCCGAGGAGCAAGGAATAAAGTTTGCAGTGTCCTCTCTTGTGGCTGCCTCCTCGTTGGGAAGGGAAAAGCCATGTCAAAGCGGCGGGATAACATGGAAGGGGGCTTCCCTCAGGAACCCTCCAAATGCGCAGTTTACAATGGCACGTTTGCAAGTGGGAGGCAGTGAGTGTTTCAGCCTCTGTGCGTAATTGGTCCCGGATAAGTATCTGTCCAGTTGCTGCTTGAAGACTGCCAGTGAGGGGGAGCTCACACCACCTCCTCAGGCAGTCTGTTCCATTTCTGAACTACTCTGGCTGTGAAATTCTTTTCCTTGATATCTGTAGGATTTCATTCTCCACAGAGTTTAAACCCATTGCTGTGTGTCCTATCCTCTGTCCTGCTCCAAGTGACACATTTTCAATTTCTTAAAGACAGCAACCCTGTCCTCTCTCGACCTCCTCTTCTCCAGGCTGAGCATTCCCAAGTCCCTCAACCTTTCCACATAGGGCTTGGTCCCCATCCTCTTCTCTCTTCTCTGAACAATCTCATTTTTTGTCCATGTCCTTTTTGAAGTGAGGCCTCCAGAACTGCACACAGGACTCCAGGTGCAGTTTGACCAATCATAGAATCATAGAATCATAGCGTTGGAAGGGGCCATAGAGGCCATCTAGTCCAACCCCTGCTCAACGCAGGATCAGCCCTAAGCATCCTAAAGCATCCAAGAAAAGTGTGTCTCCAACCTCTGCTTGAAGACTGCCAGTGAGGGGGAGCTCACCACCTCCTTAGGCAGCCTATTCCACTGCTGAACTACTCTGACTGTGAAAAGTTTTTTCCTGATATCTAGCCTATGTCGTTGTACTTGAAGTTTAAACCCATTACTGCATGTCCTCTCCTCTGCAGCCAACAGAAACAGCATCCTGCCCTCCTCCAAGTGACAACCTTTCAAATACTTAAAGAGGGCTATCATGTCCCCTCTCAAACTCCTTTTCTCCAGGCTGGACATTCCCAAGTCCCTCAACCTATCTTCATAGGGCTTGGTCCCTTGGCCCCAGATCATCCTCGTCGCTCTCCTCTGTACCCTTTCAATTTTATCGACGTCCTTCTTGAAGTGAGGCCTCCAGAACTGCACACAGTACTCCAGGGGTGGTCTGACCAGTGCCGTATACAATGGGACTATGACATCTTGTGATTTTGATGTGATGCCCCTATTGATACAGCCCAAAATGGCATTTGCCTTTTTTACCGCTGCATCACACTGCCTGCTCATGTTTAGTTTGCAGTCCACAAGTACCCCAAGGTCCCGTTCACACACACTGCTACCTAGAAGCGTATCCCCCATCCAGTAGGCATGCTTTTCATTTTTATGACCCAGATGCAGAACTTTACACTTATCTTTATTAAATTGCATCTTGTTCTCATTTGCCCATTTTTCCATTGTGTTCAGATCTCGTTGAACTCTGTCTCTATCTTCCGGAGTATTTGCCAGTCCTCCCAATTTGGTGTCATCTGCAAACTTGATAAGTAAAATCATGAAATCAACATTTCTGTGAGATGGCTATCTAGTCTCTTCTTAAAAACATTCAAAGAAGGAGAATCCACCACCTCCCGAGGAATCCTGTTCCACTGAGGAACCGCTCTAACTGTCAGGAACTTCTTCCGGATGTTTAGCTGGAAATTATTTTGAATTCTTTTGAAATTCTTATTTCAACCCATTGGTTCTGGTCTGTCCCTCCGGGGCAACAGAAAACAACTCTGCTCCATCTTCTATATGACAGCCCTTCAAGTATTTGAAGATGGTTATCATATCACCTTAGTCGTCTTCTCCCCAGGCTAAACAGACCAAGCTCCCTCAACCTTTCCTCATTTGACTTGGTCTCCGAACCCCTCACCATCTCCGTAGCCCTCCTCTAGACATGCTCCAGAGAGAGCTACTAATGTTCAGCGTCTCTATAGTTTGCCTGGTTTGCAACTTTTTAGTGTGTAAAATCATTACTTATTGAAAAAGATTTCTAGAAACTCATTATGATCTATATGGGGGAGAAATCCTTTTGTCTGTCGACAAATCAGTTTTGTTTGGGCCCATTGTTCCCGTTCTATGCCTCCAAAGAACTCACAGATGTCGGGCGACAGCCATCCATCCCATAAGAGCAACAGACCCCTCCTGAATGACACAGTGCAGAGTCCGCCTCCACGCGCTGAGAATTTATTAGAATACAAACAAGTATTGTCAGACACAATATAGTCTCTAGTTATGAAAATATCAATTGTTACAGTTTGAATAGGCAGTAGATAATATTTGTACACATTGTGGGTGGGGGTTGGCTTTTATTTCTAGAAATGAAGACATGTACAAATCACAAGGCCTGATATAGTCTCTTTCTTGGGTAATTGGAGACGTTAGAAATGAAAGCTGAGTCGAGCCAAATGCTAGGCACTAGCATGTTTCCCCAGTTCCAGCCCATTGTAATTCCAGAACATTGTTTTGTCTCGCTGGTATCGAATTCCAGGATAGCCAGGTGATTTTAAAAATGGACTCCGGCACTGGAGCCCTCTCTGAATGCGGCTAGAAATTGCCACTGTCAAATGCTCCAGAAATTATTGATCAAATTTGCCTTGCTTTATTAGAGGTCGTGGCCTGAATAAGCTGTAAGGTAAAGTAAAGGTAAAGGTATCCCCTGTGCAAGCACCGAGTCATGTCTGACCCTTGGGGTGACGCCCTCCAGCGTTTTCATGGCAGACTCAATACGGGGTGGTTTGCCAGTGCCTTCCCCAATAAGCTGTGCGTATTGCTTATTAATGAAATGTTTCTGCTTTTCTTTTATGGCTTGTTGGACGACTTTTAATATTAAAATATTCTGCTGCAAGAAAGGGAGTTTGACATTGGTGGTAAATATGAATTTTCAAATCCCTGCATTCCTTATCAAACCAGGCATCTGGAAGAATCTTTCCTCTTTTTGTCTGCCCATTGGGGTGTTTTAGTACACCAATTATATCAGAGAGTAGGTCATCAAATGTTTGAATGATTACTAGAGGGTTATGAGAGTCATCGTAGATCTAGGTTCTCAAAAAGTTTTGGTTTTAAATAACTGTTGAGTCATTTGAATTGAATCAGTAGACGAACAAATTTTTGGAAGGATATCTTAATCCTCACTAGAAGTCAAGGGAGGTCGAATCAACCTTAAAGAGGTTGTAAAATTGACTGTGGCCCTGGAGCAATAGGCTTGTGTACATTGTACAACCTCTGGAAACCTAAATCTGGGGACAGAGGAGGACGATTGCTGAAACAAACGCTGTCTCCCAAGAACTGAATTGCATTTGCTTCCTCAGTACTTGTTTAATACCGAGCCACTGGAGCATCAGAAAAGACCGATGATTTAGCAAGACAGTGTTAAGGTAAAAACAGTCATTGAATTAAAAAACAGGTAAAATAAGGTGAGGTGAGTTGCCCCCTCACTAGACAGATTGGAGAGGCTTCCCAAGAAGGGAGGAGACCAGGCCTGATTCTCCCAAGGGAGATTTTTGGGTGTACCAGGATTTGAACAAGATGCCAAGTGTCACCAATAGCAACATCTACGTTAGATGAAGAACAAGCCAAGGAACATTCCGCCAAATTCGATTGGGTACCCTTCCATCATGCGCAGTTGTTTGAAATTACAGGGCCTTGGAACGCCGCTGGAATTTGTTCTTCCCTGAAAGGGGCAACGGGTTAATAGCAGCAGAGCAGTTTAGAATTGGCATGCCAGGCTCACCTGCTCCTTCATCTCTACCAGTTAAGGTTTCAGAGCGTTCTGGAAAGGAGGGATTGGGACATAACTGGTGCTTGATAGACACCGGAGACATCATAAGCATCTGGACCACTTTCTTTCTCTTGGGGCAATGGAGCAATTCAACTTTCAGCCATCACTTTCCCATAGGTAGCAGGGAGGGGCAGGATATATCTTGCCAGAATGCCGCAAAAGGTGTTAAAGGCAAGGTTCCCAGGTTGCATGGAGGACCCTCTGCTTGCTTGTGGCTCCACATGATCACAAGCATCACTAGAGTGGTGTTCACGTGCCTTGCTCAGCTGTGAATATTGAAGGATAATTGAATAATGGGCCTGTTCCCACATTGTAGGGTTGTAGTGGCAGACAAAAACTGCCTTCTGTGAATGTCCTTAGACAAGTTTTTACAGGATAAATATCAAGCACCTACAGCAGGCTTTCTCAACCAGGTTTTCTTGACATTCCTGAAAGGGTTTCCCAAATGGGTGGAAGTTAATTAATCTCTCTACATATTTGTGTGTGGGTGTATATATATATATTTGATATATATAACATTTATCAGGTGATATGACCATATATAGTCATGTTGACCCAACCCACGCCCAACCAACATGGTTTGGTTCCTTCTGTATTTGTTGTCCTAAATTTAAAATGCTGCCTAGAAGCCCTAGTTCTGCTGCAGAAGCCATGCACTCCCTAGGAACAGGAGCTGTCGGGTTCAATCCCTGGCACCTGTCTTGGGATCTCACACCAGCCACGGCCAGAGGAAGCCGAGGCCTACAGTCAATGGAAGAAAACAAACAGGATAATGAAACCAGCAAGCCCAGCTGGGATGTCAGCTAGAACACACATACCCCAAAGCCATTACAGTGACTTTCCCTCGCCCTCCTGTTTGCCTGTGACCATCCAGGGTTAATAAGTCCTGCATTAAATACACTGATTCAGCTTTAGAAGGACAAGGACATAGTAATTGCTTTCCACATACAAAGTTTACATAGGTCCTTCCTCCCCTAAAAAGTTCTAAACATTCAGTTGCTTAGGTGTAGCTATTCATATAGAAGTGCAAAAAGTTAAATATAAATGTTTTTGTTGTTGTTGTTGCTGTTGCTATTTGGACAAAAATCAGCCTTGGTTGCATTTGTAGAAACAAGTATATGTCTATTGCACGTATACAATCATGTAGCATCTTCACCAGGTATCGGTTCAAGCAAATTCTCAATGAAAGCGCCTTCTATTGACAAGCCCATCCTGTACGGTTCAGGACCTTGGACAGATCCGCTTTGGTTCAACGTCCGTTTGCGATGTCAAAGGATGAAAGACAAAGGAGAAATACATTCATGAGCAAAGAGTCAGGGAGAAGCTATAAATATAAACCAGATTAGCAGTAAAGGAGTTGTTGGTCTCCTTTGGTGGTAATTGTTTTGATGATGGCTGAGAATTTATATTCCTTTCCTACTTTTTAGCTGCTGTCATTTTTAAAGATGTAAACCCTGTGTGTGTGTGTGTGTGTGTGTGTATTTGTGATGGGTTGTCCAGATTCTTGATTTTTAAGCCAACCTGCATATGGATAACATACCTTGGGGTGGGTTTTAGAGGGAGTTTCTGGTATGCAGCACTTTGTGGAAATGATATAGGTTTCCCCACAATGCTCAGGCCTGGTCAACTTACTTTAAAACGTGCTGATCATCGAATGTGGTGGAGCAAAATTGGCTGTGCTAGAGAAGATTCAGAGGGCATCATCAGGGACGATCCTTCCTTCTGCCCAAAAGAGCCCATGACCTTGGAGCTACATAACTGGAACTCCAGATATTCGGGACTGAAAAGCAGTCAGGGATGGGAGGGGACCATCGATCTGAATTGTCAGAGATAGTTAAATAATAGCAGATGTTGGACTTAAGACCCTCCCCCTCCCTGTCAATAATGTCAATCAGTCTAGGAACTACAATTCCGAGAATGCACCGGTGGGGACGTGGAAGAACCAAGATGGAGATTACCCTTCTCTTGCTGTGGCCTGCAATGGTGGCCCACAGAGTTGAGATGGGGTGGCTGGTCCTCAACGTTCAAACCTGAGGGCATCCCTATGAATTGGGGCCAGAGCCCTGGGGAATGTCCCCTCCATGCCATTTCTCCATTCTCTCCCCTGCTGCAAGCCCCAGTAAGTAACAGCCAGCCACAACATGTGTACCAGTTTTCCATCCCCCCCACCATTCTTAAAAAGCAATGGGGGAGGGATTTTTTGAATGAAAGAAATGGAGCAGGAGGACACATGACCCCTCCCATTCCCAGTGCCGTCACCCTTGTTCATATCAGCCTCCCCCCATGTCTTCTCAGGACCACCTTTTGTGGTTCCAGTTGAGGGACATCAAGATGATGTATCATTTGGCCCTCAAACGAGGTGTTGTGACTCTTGCTTGAGAACAGGGCACTCACTGAACTAGGAGCTGTCATATCTTTTCCCACGAGTCTACGTATCCATTCAGAGAGTAAAATTATACTTGGGGCCAAGCACCGTTCAGAACTCCAATGACGTTCCCATCACAGCCCCTGAAAGCAAAACTTCAGTCCTACAGAAGCCTGCCTGTCATAGACTTGAGTTCAGAACACCCAAGGCAATTGGAACATATGAAGAAGCAGTGCACTCAGATGCTTACAGTTTTGCCAAAATCCCATGCACATGACGGTACACATGCTATGGAGAGTTACATTCAGATTCTTTAAGGCCAGTATGAATTGCCCCTCACAACTGTCTCAACAGAGATGGAACTGTTCATTGTTCATGTTCTTCCTTGACATTTGCTGAAATGTGCAGTATTGCTTCTCTTGGGTTATAAAGCTGGATATTTCAAATGCTTGCCTTCTTACAATCGTTTCAAACGTACTTCCACAAACAGATTCTACTCTTAATGATGTATGTTCAAGTGGTATGTCAGATACATTCACAACCGCACCCCCCAACCCATTCTTCTGACATTCATGGGTTTTTCAAATGTGCATAATTAAAAGTTTGACCCAGTACGATCTCACTATTTCTTCGGATTGCTTAGGATTCCACAGGAATGATGGATTCCCATATAAATCACAAACTAAATTCAACGTCTCTAGAGTAACAAAGCACCTTGGAAGATGGAATACTGAATTGAAAAGTGGCTCATCGAAATCAACAACCAAACAGGTGATCTTTGTTCTTGGCTCAAAGGAGAAAAGCCACCTCCTCCTGCAAGATGGTCTTCACAATGCATCTTCAAAAAATGTTCACAATCATCTGTATAGCTGCAGTTTTTCCACTGCTTACCGTGATAAGGCCCATACATTGGCTTATAGGCTTGGATCTTTCTTCCAGTGGGCCCGCTACAGTAAATAGATCTGGCCACTGGACTGCTTTCTTCATCGGCAGACAATTCGTGCAGTAGGGTTTCCATGCCAGGATCAAAATTAAAAAAAACACTTCCCTTTCCAGGCAAAAGCACATAATGTCCATTTTGCAGAGAAAGATATAAAATGTTCAGTCTGGCTGTGTCGCCTCAGTTCTGTAATAGTTGCAGGGACATTCTGCAGTAACTTCTCACCCAGAACGTTGCTCAGGATTGGATGGATGACATGGAAGGCCTCCTCTAAGCATCTTCAGGATGTCCTATAAGTAAGGGATGAAACAGCTCTGCCTTCTCAGTCCTTATCTTCCAGATCGACTGCTCCTCTCAACAGTTCCTGCCTAAACACGTCCCCAGTCCTCGGGCAAGTGAAATCCAACAGCCATGCTTTGCAAGGACCCTGTGGGCACCCATGTCCCATCAAGGCAAGAGCCTGAAAAGAACTCAGCATCCAAGAGACTCAACCTCTCAAGACACAATTACGGCGATATCTTTATAGGCTTCCCGTTCTTATCATACTGGTAAACGAGCATTTTTATGCAGTGTGAGTTGGCCGGGGAGATCCAGGGACTGCTGGTGATGGAGAAGTTATGGTTTGTATAGAACTGGACAGGCTGCTTCTGACACTTCAGGAAGGCCTTGAGGGTGGCGGCCGCCATGGTGCGGAAGCGTTTGCTGATGAAGCAGTACAGGAAGAAGTTGATAGCCGTGTTCAGCAGGGCCAGCATGTTGGCAACGTCGGAGACAATGTGGACGGACCGCCTGTTGTCCTTCGGCGAGACATACAGGTGATATAAGATCATGATGATTCTCGGTGCCCAGAGGATGGCGAAAATGGAGGTGATGGTGAACAAAATGGCGGTGGTTTTCCCGGTGGAGTAGCCTCTCAGCCGGAAGTGGCACTTCTGCCGGAGCTTGTAGACAATGATGGAGTTCAGGATGGAAAAAATGGAGCAGGGCACCAAGTAGATGGTGAAGCAGTGGACCCAGATGAAGATGTGGTGGACCAGCGTGCTTTTGTAGTCTTCTAGCCAGACCTTGGGCCACCAGTAATAAGGGATGCTGGTCAGAAAGCAGATGATGTACACGCTGACGATGACTTTCCGGGTGCGGGCTGGGTACGAAACCATGTGGTACTTCAGGGGGTGGCAGACGGCAATATATCGGTCGATGGTGAGAGGCACAGTAATCCAAATGGAGGTGTGGATGGAAGAAAATTCCAAGACGTCGACGATTCGATCCAGGACCTCAGGCATTTGCTGTTTCAAGACGAAGTCTTCCAGCAAGAAGTCCACAAAGACAATAAAGAAGAGCACCAGCAAGTCTGCGGCCGCAAGAGCCAGAAGGTAATTGTAGGAGGATTTCTGCCGGCGAGCCACCAGCTGGGACAGAATGATGACGGTCAAAATGTTTGCTAGGCAGAGAGAGAGAGAGAGAGGTCTGTTAGCTTCCCAGGAGGCAGGGGTTATGATATGAATAGCCAAACAGTTTTAAATATATATCCTAATTGCATTTGGGGCTTTACAGCAGGGGTGGTCAAACTGGCTCTCCAGATGTCCATGGGCTATAATTCCCATGAGCCCCTAGCAGCATGCTGGCAGGGGATGATGGAATTTGTAGTCCATGGACATCTGGGGAGCCACAGAAGGGCCACCCCTGATTTGCAGTACAATCTCATAACTCCGTTGCAGGCAGTGATGGACTGTAGCCTAGGGACAACCACCACTGCCAAAATCTGTATCTGCTTGACCCTTTGCTATCGAGTCCCTCATTGGCTGGCTGTGGCTCCTCCTCCAGAAGGGTCTTCCACAGCATCTCTTAGAATCACAGACTCGTAAAACCGTGGAGTTGGAAGAGGCCACAGGGGCCATCTAGTCCAGTGATTCCCAAAGTGGGCGCTACTGCCCCTGGTGGGTGCTGCAGCGATCCAGGGGGGCCGCGATGGGCCACAGGTGCATTTGGTGGCAATGAATAACTATTAAAATAAAATAAACAAAATTTCCAGGGCGCTGAGTAATATTTTTTCTGGAAAGGGGGCGGTAGGCCAGATAAGTTTGGGAACCACTGACAACCCCCTGCTCAATGCAGAATCAGCCTAAAGTATCCAGGGTAAGTACCTGCCTAGCAACTGCTTAAAGACAGTCCGTGAGGGGGAGCTCTCTACCTCCTTAGGCAGCTGTGATTCTTTTGTCTGGATAGCTAGACAGAACCTCTTTTACAAATAATTTAAACCCATTACTGCAGGTCCCATCCTCTGCTGCCCACAGGGCCCTGCCCTTCGCCAAGTGACAACCTTTCTAATACTTAAAGACAACAACCATAGAATCATAGAATCATAGAGTTGGAAGGGTTCCATAGAGGCCATCTAGCCCAACCCCCTGCTCAATGCAGGATCAGCCCAAAGCATCCTAAAGCATCCAAGAAACGTTTGTCTCCAACCTTTGCTTGAAGACTGCCAGTGAGGGGGAGCTCACCACCTCCTTAGGCAGCCTATTCCACTGCTGAACTACTCTGACTGTGAAATTTTTTTTCCTGATCTCTAGCCTATATCGTTCTACTTGAAGTTTAAACCCATTACTGCATGTCCTCTCCTCTGCAGCCAACAGAAACAGCCTCCTGCCCTCCTCCAAGTGACAACCTTTCAAATACTTAAAGAGGGCTATCATGTCCCCTGGCAACCTCCTCCTCTCCATTCTCAGGCCTTTCCTCACAGAGCATGGTCTCCAGGCCCTGGATCATCCTTATTACTCTCCTCTGCACCCTCTTAGTTTTGTCCACCCCTTTTTGAAGCGAGGCCTTCAGAACTGCAGACAGATGCAGTCTGACGCCTGCAGTATACAGTGGGGCGAGGACATCTTGGGATTCCGATGTGATGCTGCTTATTGGAGATCCTTCTACTGAAGATTCAAGGGATTGAATTTGGGGATCTGTGCATAACTCGGCAATGACACGACAAACTGCCACATCCAGAACTAAATCCTCTGTCTGTCAAGGTCAGTGCAATCTCGTGTGCCTGGGTGTGAGTTTTCTGTTTGTGAGGCATTCCAGCTGTAGGTGCCAGGGACTGACTGCAGAATTTCCGAATGCAAAGTGAGTGCCCCAGCCTGACTGCCATTCTCAACTCTGACCTGGCCACCATGCCCTGCCTCCCCTCACCCGAGCAGACCTGCCCCAAGCTTGCGGCTGCTTGTTCATGAACCAAGTGGCCAAGGTGTTCTGGCAGGCTCACTTGCCATAGGATTGGCATTCTTTGCATGCACACCCTAATTGCTGTTCTGGCAGAACTCATGCGCCCAGCTGAATGTTAAACCCCTGATTGTGCTGATGGCCTTTTCAAGGCCAATCAGAAATAATTATGAGGATTCCTCTAAATAGGAATCAGGAGAATGAAGGGAGAAAAGGATAGGGTGTCCTTAAGCACCCCCTGCAAATGACCACTTAGTATTCACGGTGATTCCCTTACATTTATCAGGGCTGCCTGCCCTTGATTTCTTGGAATCGGGGGAAGGAACCGGCATCATTCTAGCAGTGAAAGCCTCTGCCACTCAAGGGGATGGCACCATCACCCACATTCACGGTCATTGGGGGGAAAAGAAAGAAGGAAGGAGGTACTTCCATTGTAGGAACAAACAAACAGGAGGAGCCCTTGGTACATAAAGACTTAGCCCACATAGCTGGTGAGCTCCCCCTCACTGGCAGTCTTCAAGCAAAGGTTGGAGACACACTTTTCTTGGATGCTTTAGGATGCTTAGGGCTGATCCTGCGTTGAGCAGGGGGTTGGACTAGATGGCCTCTATGGCCCCTTCCAACTCTATGATTCTGGGATTCTATGATTCTATGATTCTTTGACTTTGGGCTGATCCTGCGTTGAGCAGGAGGTTGGACTAGATGGCCTCTATGGCCCCTTCCGACTCTAGGATTCTGTGATTCTATGGTAGAACTTTTTGTGGACTGAAGCCCGCTGTTTGCTAACGGGAGGTTCCACAACATGCAACCAGCCGTCTGCTTCCTGGATCCCCCAAAAGCTGAGGCCCAATAAAAGAGTGTTTAGGATGCCACAGGCCTCCACCAAAAAAGACCTTTTAAAAGGATCCTTCGTGAGAGTGGGAAGCAAATTGCTTTGGCATTCAGCAGAGGCATCGTTTTGTCAGGCTTCAGATCAAGTCTGTAATCCTCATGCAGCTAATGTCCATTGTTTTACACTAAGGACTTCAGATGTGTAGCCGTGTGGGTCTGAAGTAGCACCTTTAAGGCCAACAAAGATTTATTCAAGGCGTGAGCTTTTGAGTGCAAGCACTCTTCCTCAGACTATGGACTGACCATCACGACAGTGGGAATATAAAGCAAGAAATAATTCTGTTAAATTAGTCAACTGTGTCACAACATCCAAATGCAGCCATAGGATAATTCTTGGCCAAAACAGCCAATTTGGTCCTCTCAAATTCAGTTGTAGCTCACAAAAACATAGGAGGAATAAAACTGACTATATCAGGGGTAGTCAAACCGCGGCCCTCCAGATGTCCATGGACTACATTTCCCATGAGCCCCTGCCAGCATTCGCTGGCAGATCTATATGTTAGCGATCACCGACTCCCACCTGCTGCTGGCCCCATCTGTCTCCATACAGGTGTGAAACATTCCTACAATTGCTGCACTGGGAACTCTCTCGTCCCAAGACCAGGAAGCTCAACTCAAAATCCCATTCCATATCACGACCATCCCCTTACAGTCACATTGTCCCCAATAAAATAAGTTGTGAGGAATGCGGATACACAAGTTAAACAAGGTTAGCATGCAGAGTGAGATTTGTTTTTAACAAACTGTCCTTGTTCTCTACATAGGGCAAACGGGTCAAACCCTCCGCCAAAGGATTAATGGACACAGGTCTGACCTCAAAAACCACAGAACTGAAAAGCCTGTAGGGGAACACTCTAACCTTCCAGGACATTCAATAAGGGACCTGAAAGTAGCTGTTTTATGGCAAAGGAACTTCAAGAACAGGCTGGAAAGGGAGATTGCAGAAATGCAAGTTATTACAACACTCAAAAGTATGACATACCCTGGACTCAACAAGGACATAGGTTTTTCTATGCATGCTAACCTTGTTTAACTCACATATCCACATATATTAAAAATGATCAGGGGAATGCCGTGGACATAGTTTATCTGGATTTCAGTAAAGCTTTTGATAAGGTTCCACGTGATATTCTTGTTCACAAGTTGGTAAAATGCGGTATGGATCCTAATTCTGGGAGCATTGAGACATCTGAACATGTATTACTCCAATGTAGGCTATACGATCAATTCAGGGGAGAACTTATATCTTCCCCACAGAATACGCCCAACTCAGAGGCGATTACAGACATGTTGTCAGGCAAAAGCACAGAAATAACTTCTGTTGTGGCCAGTTTTGCTTGGAGAGCAATCAAAACAAGGAAGAGCTGGTTGGATTCGGAGCAGCTTAGGTAGAGAGAGTCTCAATTGCTTGAGATAATGCTTGTGAGTTTTAAAACCAGAATGATTCTTATAGCTGGAATGTTTTTATCTTTTATAATATTTAAGTTATCAATGGTTCTTTTATCTTGTTAATGCCAGATGTTTTTATGTGCCTTGTAATTTGACTACTGGTCTAGTACCGTAATAATAAAGACTTGACTCCTAATTCTGTCAGGTGGATCAATAACTGGTTGACAAATCATACCCAGAGGGTTCAGCATCCTCTTGGAGAAGAGTGACAAGTGGAGTACCCCAAGGATCTGTCCTGGGGCCTGTGTTGTTCAACATATTTATAAATGATTTGGATGAGGGCTTAGAGGGGATACTTATTAAATTTGCAGGTGATACTGAACTGGGAGGGGTAGCAAACACAACTGAAGACAGCGACAGAATACAGGATGATCTTGATCGGCTCGAGAAGTGGGCTAAACTGAATAAAATGAAGTTCAATAGGGACAAATGTAAAGTTCTGTATTTAGGTAGGAAAAACCAAATACACCAATATAAGAGGGGGGAGACTTGTCTTGGCAGCAGCATGTGCGAAAAGGATCTGGGAGTCTAGGTAGACCAGACATTGAACATGAGTCAGCAGTGTTGCTAAAAAGGCAAATGGGATTTTGGGCTGCATCAAATGGAGTATCGTGTCCAGATCACGGAAGGTGATGGTACCCCTTTACCCTGCTCTGGTTCGGCCTCCCTTGGAGTCCTGTGTTCAGTTTTGGGCACCCCAATTGAAGAGGGATGTAGACAAACTGGAGCGTGTCCAGAGGAGGGCAACAAAGAGGGTGAGCGGTTTGGAGATCAAGACGTAGGAGGAAAGGTTGGGGAGCCTGGTCTGTTTAGCCTGGAGAGGAGATGACTGAGAAGTGATCTGATAACCCTCTTCCAAGTATTTAAAAGGGTGCCATATGGAGGATGAAGCAGAATTGGTCTCTCTTTCCCCGGAGGGATGGACCCAGCTCCTCCATGTGCTGGGTAACCTTGGGCTAGTCACAGTTCTGTTAGAAACTGTTCTCACAGAGCAGTTTCTCTCAGAGCTTTCTCAGCCTCACCAACCTCACAGGGTGCCTGTTGTGGGGAGCCATTCTGAGATTCCTTTGGATAGTGAAAAAGCAGGGTATTAGAACCAACTCTTCTACTGGGAAGGTGGTACAGGGAAGCTGCTACTGGGAAACAGCGTCTCCCCTCTCCACATGTACCCATGACCTCATGGTGTTCCCATGCCATTGGTCTCAAATTTGCCTTGTTGTGATGGTCTTGGAAACAACTGCAGCAAGACCAAGGTGGTAAAGTCGATGGGAAATTCTGCACAATACAAAAAACTAGCGTTACGTCAGCGCAACGGCGTAACGCTAAAAAAAAAACGCGCCTCTGGGAATTTCTTACCTGCTGCCTCCTCTGCTGCCATCTCGTGCTCCCTGCCATTTCACACGCCTGCTTGAAATGGCGAAAGAGGGGAGTGTGCTATGCCTGTCAATCAAGACAGGCAGCCAATCACCTTTGCCAGTCTTTTAAAGGGAACATGATGCCAGCTAATTTTTAAATGAATCATAGAATCCTAGAGTTGGAAGGGGCCATAGAGGCCATCTAGTCCAACAACCTGCTCAACGCAGGATCAGCCCAGAGCATCCTAAAGCATCCAAGAAAAGTGTGTCTCCAACCTTTGCTTGAAGACTGCCAGTGAGGGGGAGCTCACCACCTCCTGAGGCAGCCTATTCCACTGCTGAACTACTCTGACTGTGAACATTTTTTTCCTGATATCTAGCCTATATCGTTGTACTTGTAGTTTAAACCCATTACTGCGTGTCCTCTCCTCTGCAGCCAATGGGAACAGCATCCTGCCCTCCTCCAAGTGACGACCTTTCAAATACTTAAAGAGGGCTATCCTGTCCCCTCTCAACCTCCTTTTCTCCAGGCTGAACATTCCCAAGTCCCTCAACCTATCTTCATAGGGCTTGGTCCCTTGGCCCCAGATCATCCTCGTCGCTCTCCTCTGTACCCTTTCAATTTTATTGACGTCCTTCTTGAAGTGAGGCCTCCAGAACTGCACACAGTACTCCAGGTGTGGTCTGACCAGTGCCGTATACAATGGGACTATGACATCTTGTGATTTTGATGTGATGCCTCTGTTGATACAGCCCAAAATGGCATTTGCCTTTTTTACCGCTGCATCACACTGCTTGCTCAAACATGTGTTTAAACGTGCATGAATAGTGATACTTTTACTGCAAGCCCTAGATTAATAGAATCATAGGGTTGGAAGGGACCTCCTGGGTCATCTAGTCAAACCCCCTGCAGTCCCCTGCACTATGCAGGACACTCACAACCCTATTGCTCATCCACTGTAACCTGTCACACCCTTGAGCCTTCCCACAAGCAGGTGGTCTCCTGCAGCCCCCCCCCACCTCCAGATAGTGTACAGATTCTTCCCCAGCTTCCCTCCGTCCCTCAAATTGAAAGAGGTCAGGAAAACTTACTGGCTGCAAGGCCTACTCTGAGGCTGGCTTCTCTTACACCCAGCAAATTTCTGAAACCGGAAGGAAGTTGGAAGCGGAGAGCTGACTCCTTTTTAAGGCCTTTCTGGCCAAGGGCTGACTTCGGATTGGGGCTAAGCCACCAGGGCAGGCCATTCCTGGATAAGGGTCACCACTTACTCATGAGTAAACATTTACAGGGCAGAGGCATTTCCTCAGCACCCTGGATCCTAGGAGGCCAGCAGGGGATCATTTCTGGGTCTTCTGTAGCCCCCCACCTCCAGAAGGTGCACAGGGTCTGCCACAGCTCCCCCCCCCCATGTCCTCCAAGTTGAAAGAGGCCAGGACAAATTACTGGCAATGGGGCATGCTCTGATGTCCCCTTCCGAAACCAGCAGGAAGTTGGAGGTGGAAAGCTGGCTGAGGGCTGCTTCCTGGGCAGCCCATTCCTGGATATTATTATTATTATTATTATTATTATTATTATTATTATTATTATTATTATTATTATTATTATTATTATTATTGGATTTATAGCCTGCCACTCCCTTGCGGATAGGTAGTGGGTGAGCAGTCAATTTGGATTTTCTAAGGTTTAGTGATGATTATACGACCATATATTGCAATGTTGGCCCACCCTCCTCTCCCAAAATGGCCCATGATGGGCCAGGAGGGGATGGGAAGAGGGGGGACCCCAGGTGGGCATGGATACAACTATGCTTCCTAAGCATATTCTGCCCATTTGTGCTGCTTCTGGGGTTTCTCAGAGCCTGAAGAATGTTTCAGGGCTTTCTCGACAGTAAAAAAGTTGAGAAAGGCTGGCATATAGAGTGGATGCGCGATATTATTTCGATTGGGGCAGCTCTCCTGCTCCTTTGTCTTCTTCCCTCTTCCCTCTGTACCAATTGCCTTGAGTCCCTGGGGTCTGGGCCGTCCTCTGCTAGATAAACTCTCTCCTCCTCCGCACAGCAGCACGAACCTTCCCCACCAGGAACTCCCAAGTATGAGCTACGACTGTCTTATCGTGCTACTCGGCTGAAACCCTCGCGTGTCTTCATACACTCAGCATACAGTACACGTCCGATCGCCTGGGATGGAAATGAAAATATTGTCCTCGGATGACCCTGGTGCAGCGAGGCGGGGACGGAGGCAGGTGAGGAAGTCTCTGGTGTTGATCACTGGGAGGGGATCCTTCTGGTTTCATCTGACCAGGTGGCCTGTGCCAACAGAATGAATTCAGCCTCTCAGTGGGGGAACAAAAGGCACACTGGAAGTTTTTGCCCGGCGAACAGCCATCCAAGGGGGCACATCTGTTTTATATCAGAGGGCTGTTCTTGAAGGTACCTTCTGGTCCTCTTTTCAGGAAGACAGAAACAGCAGGCGACACCTCCTTGCTTTCTATTAACTTGCTGGCCTTTGATTCTTAAGGTGGAGTTGGGTCAAACGTGTTCAGAGCTTTCCTTGACTTCTGTGCCAAGAGACTGGCCTAAGTGTACCTTGTTAGAGCCAGATGTACCACAGGAGGCCAATCTGTAACCATAAGGAGCTGGCTGGATGCATACAGTTTACAGTGCCCCCCCCTTCAGTTCCCTTTAACATTTCCCTTTAATTCTTGGCAACAGATCCAAGATGGCAGAGAAGGGAGATGAAAGCGTCAGAGTTAATACAACAATGGCATAATTAACCATTCTGGCATCCCCGGATTTGTTTCATACTCCGTTTCAAAACGAGCAATTAGAGCTCCAATCACTAAGAGAGTATAATTTGTGACATCAAAACCTTTGGAGTGGAACAAGGACTCTTACACTCAAGTGTGCCTCTCTCCAGTTGATTGCATTCAGGGGGTGTGGAATTAGGGAGGGGGGTAGGAATCCTGCATTGTTAATTAAAAAACATTACTTTGCACTTCAAAATGGCCTAAGGATCCATCGTCTCATAGCACCAACCCCCCATTTTTGAGAAGAAGAAGAGTTGGGTTGCGTATGCCACTTTTCACTGACCAAAGGAGTCTCAAACTGTCTTAACAATTGTCTTCCTTTGCTCTCCCCATAACAGGCACCCTGCGAGGGAGGTGAGGCTGAGAGAGCTCTGGGAGAAACTGCTCTATCAGTGCTGTGACAAGACCGAGGTAGCCCAGCTGGCTGCACGTAGAGGAGTGGGGAACCAAACTCGGCTTGCCAGATTAGACCCTGAAATAACCAAATCCCATATTATGTCCAAAAACAGGCAGGAAACTAAAAGGAAAGGATTCTGGTGAGTCATATCTTAGTGCAGGGGTAGTCAAACTGCGGCCCTCCAGATGTCCATGGACTACAATTCCCATGAGCCCCTGCCAGCGAATGCTGGCAGGGGCTCATGGGAATTGTAGTCCATGGACATCTGGAGGGCCGCAGTTTGACTACCCCTGTGTTAGTGGCTGAGCATCTGCTCTAAATGTCCCCAGTCCCGGGTTCAAATCCTGGACACCCCATTTTTAGAAGAAAAGGAGCCAACAAGGACCTTTCTTTGCTGGAAAACTGCTGCCCATCGGTGTGTTGATGTTGTACTGGATGGGTCCAGGAGCACAATTCTGAAGAATCAAGCTTCATATATTCACACATGAACAGTGACTATTAGCTAACTTACTGGGCTGCTGCATGAAAACTCAATTATCCAAGCTCTTCCCTTTTGCTTTTTCTCAGCAAAAGGCACCCAGCTCTAACATTTCCTTCCTTCCCAAGAGCAATTCTAGACCACCGTTTCCTGCTGGTCTACATATCCCCCCCTGTCATCCAGTCTACCTGGATTCTTTCTGAAGTGTTACAGTTCCAAAAAAGCTAGGTTACACAGGTTTTTCCAGGTGGGCTTTCAGCCTGATGCTGGAGTTCCATTTTTCCCCGCTTTTTCCTTTTTTAATTTCTTACATTATCACTGACTTTGGTTAACCTTCATTCTAGTTACCGCCGCTGATATTTCTTTTATTTGACCCTGCTTTGACCATTTACGTGCTGTTTTGGTTCCAATTTATATACAACGTTGATGCCATTGATATGCAGTTGAGCCTGAGACGACACTGAAAAATGTCTTCATTTTCATGGCACAAAGCGAAAAGGAAGAGAGGCACACAACACAAAAGGCTGTGTGCGTTCCTTTCTGACAAGAGAGCCAGTGTGGTGTAGTGGTTAGGAGTGCGGACTTCTAATCTAGCATGCCAGGTTCGATTCTGCGCTCCCCCACATGCAGCCAGCTGGGTGACCTTGGGCTCCCCATGGCACTGATAAAACTGTTCTGACCGAGCAGTGATATCAGGGCTCTCTCAGCCTCACTTCCCTCACAGGGCGTCTGTTGTGGGGAGAGGAAAGGGAAGGCGACTGGAAGCCCCTTTGAGACTCCTTCAGGTAGAGAAAAGTGGCATCTAAGAACCAACTCTTCTTCTTCTTCTGTAATCTCAGGGCTCTCTCAGCCTCCCCTCCCTCACAGGGTGTCTGTTGTGGGGAGAGGAAGGGAAGACGATTGGAAGCTGCTTTGAGCCTCCTTCGGGTAGAGAAAAGCGGCATATAAGAACCAACTCTTCTTCTTCAGTAATCTCAGGCCTCTCTCAGCCTCCCTCCCTCACAGGGTGTCTGTTGTGGGGAGAGGAAGGGAAGGCGATTGGAAGCCGCTTTGAGCCTCCTTCGGGTAGAGAAAAGCGGCATATAAGAACCAACTCTTCTTCTTCAGTAATCTCAGGCCTCTCTCAGCCTCCCTCCCTCACAGGGTGTCTGTTGTGGGGAGAGGAAGGGAAGGCGATTGGAAGCCGCTTTGAGCCTCCTTCGGGTAGAGAAAAGCGGCATATAAGAACCAACTCTTCTTCTTCAGTAATCTCAGGCCTCTCTCAGCCTCCCTCCCTCACAGGGTGTCTGTTGTGGGGAGAGGAAGGGAAGGCGATTGGAAGCCGCTTTGAGCCTCCTTCGGGTAGAGAAAAGCGGCATATAAGAACCAACTCTTCTTCTTCAGTAATCTCAGGGCTCTCTCAGCCTCCCCTCCCTCACAGGGTGTCTGTTGTGGGGAGAGGAAAGGGAAGGCGACTGTAAGCCGCTCTGAGCCTCCTTCGGGTAGGGAAAAGCGGTATATAAGAACCAACTCTTCTTCTTCTTCTTCTTCTTCTTCTTCTTCTTCTTCTTCTTCTTCTTCTTCTTCTTCTTCTTCTTCTTCTTCTTCTTCTTCCACAAAACTGATATGCATATTGAATCATACTGTTTCCTCCAAATTCCCAGTGTCTTGGAGAAGGAAGACTGGATCTGTTGAGCAGGGATATGAAGGGAACAAGGATGACCTTTCAGAGGCAGGGACAGGTGTGCCCCCCTTCAGAGATGATATCTTCTCCTGAGAGTCACCCTCTGCTTTGCAGCTGTTACAGCTCAGTCTCCTTGGGTTTATATTTCCATTAGCAAGATAGGACTTAGGGCATGTGAGCAGAATCAGAATATCTTGGCCGTGGCCATGCTGTCTTAGTAGCAACATATATCCAATTTTTGAAGATGTAACACCTCAAAAAGATTATGCTTCTCCTGTCCCGTGAGCTACTCTTGAGGATGAAATCCCAGAGATCCCTTGTGGCCTTAAGGGTCCTTCCTATAATGGGAATCTAAAGTCTGAACAGATCCGGTTGTGTTCTGCTCCCAACCTTGTGTGTGTTGCTTGGGCTAATGGGGACTTGAAAGATCTGGGATAGAGAATCTGTGGCAAGGTCATGAAGCTTGCTTCACTCTCTCTCCGCCTAGCTGACCTCGCAGGGTTGTTGTGAGAGCAAATTAAATCCCCTCACCCATGAAAATCGCTGTGATCTCTTTGGAGAAAGGCTGGGATATAAGTGTGGGAATTAATGAGAAAAGTGGGATGAGGAAAGGCTCTGAATAGGATTGACATTTTAACCCATATAACAAGAAGGGAACATGCCAACGTAGTAATGGGTTTAAACTTCAAGTACAACGATATAGGCTAGATATCAGGAAAAAATGTTCACAGTCAGAGTAGTTCAGCAGTGGAATAGGCTGCCTAAGGAGGTGGGGAGCTCCCCCTCACTGGCAGTCTTCAAGCAAAGGCTGGAGACACACTTTTCTTGGATGCTTTAGGATGCTTAGGGCTGATCCTGCGTTGAGCAGGGGGTTGGACTAGATGGCCCCTATGGCCCCTTCCAACTCTATGATTCTATGATTCTAATACTTAAGGGAAGAAGAATCCCCCCCACCTTGTTGACCCCCTTCTTCCTCCCCTCTTACTTTAAACAAAATTGTTTTTGGTTGCCGAGGGAACCCCAAATGGCAACTGAGATCTGTCTTTAAACTTTTTTGATTTTATATAATCCCATTTCTCCTTTTTCTTTTCCTCCTTTGAAAAAAAAAACGGGGTTTTTCACAGGTTTGCAAAAACTAATAATTTATCCATCCTTTGAAAATATTTTGATCTATTTCGGGCCGCCCCACTGCTATTAGATATACGATAAAAAGTTAGCGGTATTTGCATGTCAGGAGAAGTAACATAAAGGCTCTTTCAATGGAAATCCCTTTACTCTTCCAGCCAGGTCTTTTCAGGAAACACAATTACAGTGTTCAAAATTCATCATGTTGCAAAATGTGGAAATGGCTGAAATTTTACTTCTCCAATTCCTATTGGAAGCTGGCTTACCAAATGTCAATTAAGTGGAACCATAATATTAAGAGTATTGCCACTTTACTGACATCAATAGGTGTTTTTGTCTTCTGAGTTCCATGGTAAAGGTAAAGGTAAAGGTATCCCCTGTGCAAGCACCGTGTCATGTCTGACCCTTGGGGTGACGCCCTCTTAACGTTTTCATGGCAGACTCAGTACGGGGTGGTTTGCCAGTGCCTTCCCCAGTCATTACCCTTTACCCCCCAGCAAGCTGGGGACTCCGTTTACCGACCTCGGAAGGATGGAAGGCTGAGTCAACCTTGAGCCGGCTGCTGGGATCACACTCCCAGCCTCATGGGCAGAGCTTTCAGACAGCTGCCTTACCACTCTGCGCCACAAGAGGCTCTTGAGTTCCATGGTAGATGAGCTTTTCCTATATATATTTTAATGGTGAAGACATTAAGGTCTCATGTGTACAATATCAGGAGAGATATAAAGTTGTTTTCTGGAACTCATATGTTATTTTGCAGGTAAACCAAGATCAACATTGAACATAGGTGAAAGATTTTGCTAAGATACCCCATTGCCTATCCCTTTTATCCACTGAAAATCTACAGGGGGGGGTCTGAAGATTAAGATCTACTAAAGAAGGAGTCTGTTCTGGTGTGGGTAGCTTCCCAGCACTAGAGCAATGTGCTACCATTAGTAAAACAGAACCTGGGGATTCACTTTCTGAATGGTTTTTGTTAACAAATGACAAACAGATGAACCTTTATACAACAGAAGTAAAGGTAGGCCTCTTCACACCTTAGATTTGTGAACACCTAGAGCAGGGGTAGTCAAACTGCGGCCCTCCAGATGTCCATGGACTACAATTCCCATGAGCCCCTGCCAGCATTCGCTAGCGTCAGAGGGAGAATATCTCAGTCTCTGCATATTCCGATGCTGACCTAAAACCTCAGTCTTCAACAAAAGAGAGATTCTGGCATGAAATCAACGGCTGGATCAGAATTTATCAAGAAGTTTCATTCTATCACATTAGGGGCTTCAACAAAGGAGATTAATCCTTATTGCCCTGCAAGTATTAAATTAGCTTAGGATCTCTAATAGGGCGGCGTTATTAGCCTGGGGCGCTAGTATGAATGTTCTCTATGCTTATCTTGCATACACTGAAAGGTTGTAGGCTACAGTCAGCCCCTCACCCCATCTGTGTCATCTGCCACTGGCAAAAACACTTGATGCATCTAAGGCAGGGGTAGTCAAACTGCGGCCCTCCAGATGTCCATGGACTACAATTCCCAGGAGCCCCTGCCAGCATTCGCTGGCAGGGGATCCTGGGAATTGTAGTCCATGGACATCTGGAGGGCCGCAGTTTGACTACCCCTGATCTAAGGAAAGAGATTTCTCATCCCCAAACACGTCTGCCACAAATCTGCAAGTTGCAAATCATAGAATCACAGAATCATAGAGTTGGAAGGGGCCATAGAGGCCATCTAGTCCAACCCCCTGCTCAACGCAGGATTAGCCCAGAGCATCCTAAAGCATCCAAGAAAAGTGTGTCTCCAACCTTTGCTTGAAGACGGCCAGTGAGGGGGAGCTCACCACCTCCTTAGGCAGCCTATTCCAATGCTGAACTACTCTGACTGTGAAAAGCTTTTTCCTGATCTCTAGCCTATATCGTTGTACTTGTAGTTTAAACCCATTACTGCATGTCCTTTTCTCTGCAGCCAACAGAAACAGCATCCTGCCCTCCTCCAAGTGACACCCTTTCAAATACTTAAAGAGGGCTATCATGTCCCCTCTCAACCTCCTTTTCTCCAGGCTGAACATTCCCAAGTCCCTCAACCTATCTTCATAGGGCTTGGTCCCTTGGCCCCAGATCATCTTCATCACTCTCCTCTGTACCCTTTCAATTTTATCTACGTCCTTCTTGAAGTGAGGCCTCCAGAACTGCACACAGCACTCCAAAGCTACAATAAGATACCATTCTGGTTTTGTCTCATCAAAGTGGATTTTAAAGATAGCTCATACTGATGGGCATTATTGTGTTTCTTTAAAAGTGTGCATTAGAGATTTAACATTAAAAATGTTAATAGAAATAATTTCAGGTTTTGTTTAACGATCTTACTCAGTACGACCTGAGTAGAGTGGGACTTACTCTGAAGTAAGTCTGTGCAGGACAGCAGATGTGGGAGTGTAGTGGTTAGGAAACCGATTTTTAATCTGGCAAACCAGGTTTGATTCCCTGCTCCTCCACATGCTGTGGAGCCAGCTGGGTGACCTTGGGCTCACCACAGCACTGAGAAAGCTGTTCTAACCAAGCAGGAATATCAGAGCTCTCTCAGCCTCCCCTCCCTCACAGGGTGTTTGTTGTGGGGAGAGGAAGGGAAGGCGAATGTAAGCGGCTCTGAGACTCCTTCTGACAGAGAAAAGTGGCATATAAGAACCAACTCTTCTTCTTCTTCTTCAGTAATCTCAGGGCTCTCCCAGCCTCACCCACCTCACAGGGTGTCTGTTGTGGGGAGAGGAAAAGGAAGGCGACTGGAAGCCCCTTTGAGCCTCCTTTGGGTAGAGAAAAGGGGCATAGAAGAACCAGCTCTTCTTCTTCTTCTTCAGTAATCTCAGGGCTCTCTCAGCCTCCCCTCCCTCACAGGGTGTCTGTTGTGGGGAGAGGAAAGGGAAGGCAATTATCAGCCACTTTGAGACTCCTTTTGGTAGAGAAAAGCCACATATAAGCATAATCTCTTCTTCTAAGCAGGTCTACCCATGATTTTCACTGGGGATTACTCTCAGGACAATGTCAGACACAGATAATTTCCTCTATGTTAGGGATACGGTCCTGCTTGGAAGGCCTGTATCTTTCCATCCAGTTTTAACCCCATCCTTTCCCCAAGGGAACTGTGCACAGTATGCATGGTATTCTTAGAACAACCTTATGGGCAGTTTAGACTGAATGACTCCTGGCTAGACACTCTTCTTACAAATCCCAGAGGGGAGGGAGGGGGGCAGGGTAAGGGGGCAAACGGAGACCAGTTATTCATAAAGCAGTTACGTTGGTCTGGGAAAGGAGGTACTTGGCAGCCATCTGGAAAGGCACTTGAGGGCTTGGAGATCTCAGCTTTTTAAGAAGAAGGTTGGTTTTCTCTCCCCAAAGAAGTCTCAAAGACGCTTATGATTGCCTTCCCTTCCCTGTCCCTTCCCTGTGTAGCTGAGAGAGCCCTAATAGAACAGCTTTGCAAGCACAGCTCTTAAGAGAACTGTGACTAGCCCAAGGTCACCCAGCCGGCTGCACGTGGAGGAGTGGGGAATCAAACCCGGCTCTCCAGATTAGAGGCTGCCAGTACAAAAAGGTTGTGCAGCTGGGGGGGGGGGGAAGTGTGTCTGTGCAGCCCTCACCCAACAGTTGTTTTGTAGGTTTGTTCCTCTGTCTTCCTCTGCAGTGTTCCCCGGGCTGTCTCCATTCCACCCCAGCCCTGTCTGCCAAAGTCATTTACCTGCTAGGCGCTTCTCCTGCCAATAAACCGGCTGGCCAGCCGTGAGGCGGACGGTTCTTTCGAGCACAGTGCTGTGTCAGCACCACGGACAGTTCCTCTGCTGAAGCGCATCCCAGGGAGCCTCTACAGGTGTGTCATGGCTGCCCTGGTGGGAAAGCTCCCCTTGGCTGCTCTAGCCAGGGGGTCCTTCTGGTTTGTCTTTCCCGCGTCGTGGCACGGGTTTGGAGAATTCGCCGGGAAACTTCAGATGGCCTTTGGAAGTTGGTGACCTCACCCGGCCGGTTTTCTTGGAGTCACCCCTCTGCCGTCCCCCCCACCCCACCCACACACCTACATTCTCTCTCTGACACCTTGTCTTGTCTGCATGGGAGCATCCAGGTGTCTAAGTCAGAGGACAGGGCTTCCAAAGGAGGACCAGACCACTGCTGGAGGGGAAAGTAGAGTAAACTCCACCAGCTGCATTTCCCCCCCCCCCCCAATTCTCCCCTCCCACCCTCTGTCCCATTGTAATCTACATCCCCAAATACTAATGATGGGGAAGGCAAAGCAGGAGGGCACCTGCAGCTTTGGGGCCTGCCTTGCTTTCTGAAGGGGCCCCTTTTGTTGACGGCTGGCATCTCCCATCAAGGGAGGTGATGGCATCTCCCATCAGCGGGACTGACTCCCGTTCAGTCCCAGGTGGCCTTTCCCCTCAAGAGTTGGGGCAGCTCGGAGCAGACCCTGCGGAGCCGCGAGGACCAGGGCCTGACTCTTCCCTTGCAGGGCTCTGCTTGCTCAAGGTCCCCCTGGGCCACCTCCGCTCTCCGCTCAAAGCTGGCCGACAGCAGGTGTTGGGCCAAGGCCCAGGAGAGGCACGTCCAGGGCAAACGAGGCCCCTGGCCACCCTTGGAAGAAGGTCAGAAGCTCCTCTGGAGTTCGGAGGGGGGGGGAGAGATCTCCATCAGCAGGTGTCCGGCACAGCCGGCCAGCAGACAGACAGACAGACCCCTGGACTCCCATCTTTGCTTGAGGATGCTTAGGGCTGATCCTGCGTTGAGCAGGGGGTTGGACTAGATGCCCTGTGTGGCCCCTTCTGGATCTGGGATTCTCTCTTGGCATAGGGATCTGGCAGGAATAGGGGTCTGGCAGGAATAGGGGGTGGGGGTGGGGGTGGGACCCCCCCGGGGGTAGTGGACCCCCCTCACTGCAATCCCAGCATCCCCTCCCCCTGCTTCAAGGCAGCTCCTCGGAGGGAGACCTGGCAGCCCCTCCCCTCCCCGGGGATCCTTACCGGGCAGCCCGAGGCAGAGCAGGAGGCTGTAGTAGACGACGGGCACGTAGCCCAAGCCGCAGCCGGGCGGGGAGCTGTTGCGGAGGGGGACGTGGTCGTGCTCCATGGACGCCCGATCCCGCTTCCCCGCGTCCGCCGGGGGGCCGCCGCCGCCGCCGCGCACCATCAGCCGGAGGTGGGGGCTGCCGCTGGTGGGCCACTCGCCGCCTCTGCCTCGCTGGCCCCGCCGCTGGATGGCTGCCTGGATGGCTGGATGGATGGATGGCGGCAGCACCTGGTCGCAGAGCCAGCAGGAGCAGCAGCAGGAGGAGGAGGAGCAGGAGGAGGGGCGTGGCGCGCAAAGGGTTAAGGCGCTCGCCTTCGCCTCCCTGCTGATGCCTGCCTTGCCCGCCGAGGCACATTGTCGCCCGGCCGCGCCGCGTGGTCTTAAAGAGCGCGGGGTTCCCTCCCCCCCCCCCTTCCCCTGGCCGTCTCGAAACTCCCTTTGCGCTCCGCAGCGCGGGATCGGAGGAAGGCGGTGCTTCTGAGCATGTGGAGAGAGCCTTCCCCTGGCCGTTTCCACGCCCCTGCCTTGAAAGGGAGCCGGAGGAGGCTTGCACCCTGCCAGTGATTCATTGATTTTATTTGTGGAAAGCGACCAGCGAAGCTCTAACGTCCTACCAAGGCAACCTCTACAGGTATACTGTTCCCCAGGTGGAGTGGTTTAGAGTGGCAGCTTCTGATCTGGGGAGCCACCCCCCTCATATAGGTGACCTTGGGCTCCTCACAGCATTGATGGCATTGCTTTAGGATGCTCTGGGCTGATCCTGCGTTGAGCAGGGGGTTGGACTAGATGGCCTCCATGGCCCCTCCCAGGTCTACGATTCTAGGATCGAGCTGTTCTGACCAAGCTGTAGTCTCAGGGCTCTCTCAGCCTCACCCACCTCACAGGGTGTCTGTTGTGGGGAGAGGAAAGGGAGGGCCAAAGTAGGCTGCTTTGAGACTCCTGATAAGAGAAAAAAAACGCTACATAAAAACCAACTCATCCTCCTCCCAGTTGAAGAATCCATCCATTTTACCAGGGAGGCGGTCAAGAAGTTCTTCCCCAAATTTAGTCAAAGCCTCCTTTGCTGTAGCTTATATACATTAGTCCAAATGCTTTCATCAGCCATAGCCCAAAAGATGCCCGCCCCAGCCTCTGAATGGCCCCCCCTTTGGGTATTGGAAGGTGGGGGTCACTTCCCATCTGGCATCTGCCAGTGTAGATTCCCTTGCCACTAAAAAATGGTCTCCACAACCCTTGCCATCTTTTTTGACCTACCCTGGAATCCTTTCAGCTTGTTGATATATTTTGATATATTTCCTAGACTAAGGTGGCCAGATTGTCCCACTTTTGGAGGGGCATCTGGGGATACCTGGAAAATTGTACTTATGCTGAAATTTTAAAAATATATATTACAATACTATTTTTGCATTCTATGAAACTTTTTGTCGCTCCATATAGATCAAGAACCTCTCCCCCCCTTCCTCCCTCCCGGTCAATGGTGTCCCAATTTACCGATGTTAAAATCTGGTCACCTTATCCTAGACTGATGACAAACTGGAAGCATTCCTGCAGGTGAGGTCTAAGCCCAGTAATGTGCAGTGACAACCATACTTTGCATTAGCCCTTTTTTTCTTGTTGCCTCACGCTGCTGGCTTAGATAAAGCCAAAGATTTCCCATCTTGGAAATTAAGGACTTGAATGGGGACCACCGAGGAAATCCAGGCACACAATGGTGAACCACCTTGGAACGTCGAAGACCCTGCAGGGGTGGCCAGAGGCTGGCTCTCCACAATGACCATGAGCCCATGCCAGCAGGGGAATTGTAGTCCATGGACAATTGCAGAGTCACAGTTTGGCCACCCCTGCACAGCATTCTGTCTGCTGTGTGATGGTGTACCTTAAAGCAGGGGTAGTCAAACTGCGGCCCTCCAGATGTCCATGGACTACAATTCCCAGGACTCCTGGGAATTGTAGTCCATGGACATCTGGAGGGCCGCAGTTTGACTACCCCTGCCTTAAAGGGTACCAGTAAAGCTTACAAGTTGATTGATTTTGATCATTGAAAGCAGTAAGGTTTGCTGTTTTAACACACACACAGAATCTATCTGTAGAGCAAAATCACAAGATGTCCTAGTCCCACTGTATAAGGCATTGGTCAGACCCCACCTGGAGTCCTATGTGCAATTCTGGAGGCCTCCCTTCAAAAAGGACATGCCGAAAATTGAAAAGGTTCAGAGGAGAGAGGCAAGAATGATCTGGGGCCTGGAGTGCAACACTATGAAGAAAGGCTGAGGGACTTGGGAATGTTCAGCCTGGACAATAGGAGGCTGAGAGAATCATAGAATCATAGAGTTGGAAGGGGCCATACAGGCCATCTAGTCCAACCCCCTGCTCAACGCAGGATCAGCCCTAAGCATCCTAAAGCATCCAAGAAAAGTGTGCATCCAACCTTTGCTTGAAGACTGCCAGTGAGGGGGAGCTCACCACCTCCTTAGGCAGCCTATTCCACTGCTGAACTACTCTGGCTGTGAAAATTTTTTTCCTGATCTCTAGCCTATACTTGTAGTTTAAACGCATTACTGCGTGTCCTCTCCTCTGCAGCAAACAGAAACAGCATCCTGCCCTCCTCCAAATGACAGCCTTTCAAATACTTTGTTGTTGTTATATGCGAAGTCGTGTCCGACCCATCGCGACCCCCTGGACAATGATCCTCCAGGCCTTCCTGTCCTCTACCATTCCCCGGAGTCCATTTAAGTTTGCACCTACTGCTTCAGTCTCAACCTCCTTTTCTCCAGGCTGAACATTCCCAAGTCCCTCAACCTATCTTCATAGGGCTTGGTCCCTTGGCCCCAGATCATCCTCGTCGCTCTCCTCTGAACCCTTTCAATTTTATCCACGTCCTCCTTGAAGCGAGGCCTCCAGAACTGCACACAGCACTCCAAAGCTACAATAAGATACCATTCTGGTTTTGTCTCATCAAAGTGGATTTTAAAGATAGCTCATACTGGTGGGCATTATTTTGTTTCTTTAAAAGTGTGCATTAGAGATTTAACATTAAAAATGTTAATAGAAATAATTTCAGGTTTTGTTTAATGATCTTACTCAGTAAGACCTGAGTAGAGTGGGACTTACTCTGAAGTAAGTCTGTGCAGGACAGCAGATGTGGGAGTGCAGTGGTTAGGAAACCGATTTTTAATCTGGCAAACCAGGTTTGATTCCCCGCTCCTCCACATGCTGTGGAGCCAGCTGGGTGACCTTGGGCTCACCACAGCACTGAGAAAGCTGTTCTGACTGAGCAGGAATATCAGGGCTCTCTCATCCTCACCCACCTCACAGGGTGTTTGTTGTGGGGAGAGGAAGGGAAGGCGAATGTAAGCGGCTCTGAGATGGCTTGCTTTTTTGAAAGGTTGTCACTTAGAGGAGGGCAGGGAGTGGTTCTTGTTGGCAGCAGTGGATCGGACCCACAATAATAGCTTTAAACTACATGCAGAATGATATTGGCTAGATATCTGGGGGAAATTCACAGTTGGAGTAGTTCAGCAGTGGAATAGGCTGCCTAAAGAGGTGGTGAGCTCCCCCACACTGGCAATCTCCAGGCAACAGTTGGATGGATACTTATCCTGGATGCTTTAGGATGATCCTGCAGTCAGTAGGAGGTTGGACTGGATGGCCTGTATGGCCCCTTCCAAGTTTTTGATTCTATGATTCCGTTAATCTAAGGTTTGCTCTCCAGGAGTTTACACACAGCATTTCAGCCTTGGTGATTTTAAGAAGTGAAATGCAAGCTTTTATTAATATAAAACCATAGAATTTTAAGGGACCTCCAGGATCACCTAGTCCAACCCCCTACACTGTGCAGGAACAACCACCTGCCCACCAAAAATCTCCAGAATCCAGCCTGGCCTGGAGGAAATTCACCCACCATCCCACAGTGGCAATTAGCAATTCCCTGGATATGCAAGGAAGGGCCACAAGAGACAAACACTGGCCCATCCCTTCCTGTCTAAGTTCATAAAATCATCATTCCTGTTAGAAGACTATCCAGCCTCTGCTTAAAAATGTCCAGAGAAAGAGATCTCACCACCTCCCGAGGAAGCCTGTTCCAGTGAGGAACCGCTCTGACTGTCAGGAACTTCTTCCGGATGTTTAGCCAAAAATTCTTTTGAATTTCAATGCATTAGTTCTGGTCCAACCATCTGAAGCAACAGAAAACAAGTATAAGGGACCAGAGGGGGTAACCAGGGAACTGCACAGCCTCCCAGTTCACCACACCACGAGTAACACATTTATGCATAGTTACCTGGGAGTAAGTCACAGTGAACTTAGTGGAGTTCTGAATAAATACCTTGCTAGTCTATTAAAATGATAAGCTATTCCGCAATTACTCTCTAAAAGACACCTATACCAAGTTTTTCCCCCTCAGATATATATCTTTAACTGCTCCTCCATCGCCGCGGACAGGACACATCGCCACCTGGCCACACGACCAAGAGGAGGAAGGCGGCAGCGGCAGCAGGGAGGGCTCCCAGGCCGCCCCATGGCTGCCCTCAGGTGCGGGGTGGGGGGGTGGGAAGGCGGAGAGCCGCCCCACCCAAGACACGAGGCCCGCTAGTGCCTGCTGTATTTAAAGTACAGCGGGCTTAGTTTCTAGTATATATGTGGGTGTATGTGTGTGTGTGTGTTAATATTTATATCAACCTAATATGAAAGCATTTTATTAGGGAATAAACACCAGACTCCTGAAATTTTAAAAAGCTTCCCTCGGTGGCTGTCTCTCCTGTTCATCAGATGTCCTAGATATAAGACTGCCACCTTTAAAAAAAAAAAAAAACACTTCTCCTCTGCTCTGGTTCAGCCTCACTTGGAGTCCTGTGGTCAGTTTTGGGCACCCCAGTTGAAGAGGGATGTAGACAAACTGGAATGTGTCCAAAGGAGGGCAACAAAGAGGGTTTGGAGACCAAGACGTAGGAGGAAAGGTTGGGGGAGCTTGGTCTGTTTAGCCTGGAGAGGAGAGGACTGAGAGGGGATCTGATAGCCATCTTCAAGTATTTTAAAAGGCTGCCATATAGATAGAGGATGGAGCAGAGTTGTTCTCTCTTGCCCCGGAGGGACGGACCAGAATGAACGGGATGAAATTAATTCAAAAGAAATTCCGTCTAAACATCCGGAAGAAGTTCCTGACAGTCAGAGTGGTTCCTCAGTGGAACAGGCTTCCTCGGGAGGTGGTGGGTTCTCCATCTTTGGAGATTTTTAAGCAGAGGCTGGAGAGCCATCTGATGGAGAGGCTGATTCTGTGAAGGTTCAAGGGGGTGGCAGGTGACAGTGGATGAGCGATTGGGATGTGAGTGTCCTGCATCGTGCAGGGGGTTGAGTTGGACTAGATGACCCAGGAGGTCCTTTCCAACTCCATGATTCTATGATTCCTCTGTTTTAACTCTAATTGTTGTTGTTGTTATGTGCGAAGTCGTGTCCGACCCATCGCAACCCCATGGACAATGATCCTCCAGGCCTTCCTGTCCTCTACCATTCCCTGGAGTCCATTTAAGTTTGCCCTGACTGCTTCAGTGACTCCATCCAGCCACCTCATTCTCTGTCGTCCCCTTCTTCTTTTGCCCTCGATCGCTCCCAGCATTAGGCTCTTCTCCAGGGAGTCCTTCCTTCTCATGAGGTGGCCAAAATATTTGAGTTTCATCTTCAGGATCTGGCCTTCTAAAGAGCAGTCAGGGCTGATCTCCTCTAGGACTGACCGGTTTGTTCGCCTTGCAGTCCAAGG
This sequence comes from Paroedura picta, assembly GCF_049243985.1. Classification (NCBI taxonomy): domain Eukaryota; kingdom Metazoa; phylum Chordata; class Lepidosauria; order Squamata; family Gekkonidae; genus Paroedura; species Paroedura picta. The sequence goes on along the minus strand of NC_135385.1, from coordinate 12,628,625 downwards.
GACTCGCAAGAGTCTTCTCCAGCACCAGAGTTCAAAAGCCTCAATTCTTTGACGCTCGGCCTTCCTTATGGTCCAACTCTCGCAGCCATACATTGCAACTGGGAAGACCATAGCTTTGACTAAACACACTTTTGTTGGCAGGGTGATGTCTCTGCTTTTTAGGATGCTGTCTAGATTTGCCATAGCTTTCCTCCCCAGGAGCAAGCGTCTTTTAATTTCTTTGCTGCAGTCCCCATCTGCAGTGATCTTGGAGCCCAGGAAAATAAAATCTGTCACTATCTCCATTTCTTCCCCTTCTATTTGCCAGGAATTGAGAGGGCCGGATGCCATGATTAACTCTAATTAACTCTAATTAATTAACTCTAATTGGAGATACACATATTTAGAAATGAAGCTTCCCTTGTCATATTAGGCTACGATGCACCCATTTTTCATGCTTGGCGAGTTCCTGTTCAAGGTGTATGAGCCGTGTCACCTTTTAGAATGTTTGGCTTTTTGCGGTCAATCGCGTGCACATCAGCAGGGTCAGGCCCGGTCAGTCCTTGGATGGCAGACCGCTCAGGAACTGCAGGGGCAGGGAATGGCAAACCACTCTGGATGTCTCTTGCCTTGAAGATCCCTGAAGGAAGTCACCTTAAGTCAGTTGTGACTTGGCAGCATTCCCCCCCCCCCCCCTAACATCTTACTTAGTGTGGTGAGAGGCAGTGCGGGATGGAGGTTAGAGGGTTAGAGGCCCAGAGAAACCCAGGCTCAACTACAAAGTTCACTCTTGACATATCAGAGCATGGGAGGGGGCAACAAGGTGGCCGGGCGTGCTGGTTTCCTGGTGGCCCCTGTAGTCTGAGCCAGCATAGTTGTGTTCTTATGTGGTCACTCTGGGCCAGTCGGTGTCTCCTAGAGTAGCATACCTCATAGGAGAGTTGGCAGGGAGAGTTAAGAGAAATTCTCTCCTCCAGCCTCAAAGGGACCCTGTGATGGAGCAGAACCATGGAACAGGTTTCCATGGCAGAGTGGGGATTCGAACCCTGGTCCTCCTGAGATTCCAACTGGCATGCTAACCTCTGTACACCAGGGGCACTTCTTTCGCAGTCTCACAGCTGGCCTGTTTTGGTGCCACCATGTTCCGCCTCAACTTTTGCCTTCAAAGAACATTTTTTACAGTACAGAAAGGTAGGTACATAGAAGATTCTCGCCTCCCCCCCAAAAAAAAGAAGAAGAAGAAGGTTGGTTCTTATCTGCCGCTTTTCCCTACCCAAAGGAGGCTCAGAGCGGCTTACAGTCGCCTTCCCTTTCCTCTCCCCACAACAGACACCCTGTGAGGGAGGGGAGGCTGAGAGAGCCCTGATATCACTGCTCGGTCAGAACAGTTTTATCAGTGCTGTGACTAGCCCAAGGTCACCCAGCTGGCTGCATGTGGGGGAGCGCAGAATCGAACCCGGCATGCCAGATTAGAAGTCCGCACTCCTAACCACTACCCCAAAACATGGGATTATAATTTAAAAAAAGCCTAAATGTGTGGAAAGTTATCATTTAAGGATTTATTGCTTATCAGGCAGCTTGTGAAAGGCTGCTGTGTGCAGAGATGATTCAGAACTGGTCATGGATGAAGCAATGAGCCCCAGGCGGCCCCCACTGCAGCAGCAAAATCTCGGCCATGAAAGGGAAACAGCAAGAGAGCCTCCATCTTTGCAGTACTTTTGCCCCTGAAATGTGGGCTTAGCTGGGAGGGAACTGGTGATCCTCTCCCAAGAGGGAGGCAGGTGCCCACAATTCATTAGCAGCAGGCCAAATCAGCAGCTTCCCTTCCCTCTTGAGCCGTCTCATTTGGCTGATGTTGTGTGCCACCACTTACAACCGTACTTGGCAGTTTGTTTTTCCGTACAGATCAGGCGCGCAGAGGACATGTCGCATGTGTGCAGTTGCACACCAGGCTGCCGTGCGCAGATCCAGACCATTCGTCTATTAAGGTCTGATTTGTCTACTCTGAGTCACAGGGGATCTCAGGTCAAGGTTCTTCTTCCTCATCACTTGCTAACAAAGAGCCAGTTTGGCGGAGTGGTTGGGAGTGTGGACTTCTAATCTGGCATGCCAGGTTCGATTCTGCGCTCCCCCACATGCAGCCAGCTGGGTGACCTTGGGCTCGCCATGGCACTGAGAAAGCTGTTCTGACCGAGCAGTGATATCAGGGCTCTCTCAGCCTCACCCACCCCACAGGGTGTCTGTTGTGGGGAGAGGAAAGGAAAGGAGATTGTAAGCCGCTTTGAGCCTCTTTCGGGTAGGGAAAAGCGGCATATAAGAATCAACCCTTCTTCTTCTTCTACTTCTTCTTCTTCTATTTCTTCTTCTTCTTCTTCTCCTTCTTCTTCTTCTTCTTCTTCTTCTTCTTCTTCTTCTTCTTCTTCTTCTTCTTCTTCTTCTTCTTCAGTAATCTCAGGGCTCTCTCAGCCTCCCCTCCCTCACAGGGTGTCTGTTGTGGGGAGAGGAAAGGGAAGGCGACTGGAAGCCGCTTTGAGCCTCCTTCGGGTAGGGAAAAGCGGCATATAAGAACCAACTCTTCTCCTTCTTCTTCTTCTTCTTCTTCTTCTTCTTCTTCTTCTTCTTCTTCTTCTCCTTCTTCTTCTTCTTCTCCTTCTCCTTCTCCTTCTCCTTCTCCTTCTCCTTCTTCTTCTTCTTCTTCTTCTTCTTCTTCTCCTTCTCCTTCTCCTTCTCCTTCTCCTTCTTCTTCTTCTTCTTCTAACTGGCCATTGCACCTCCCAGAGGGTTGGCTCTACTGTGAAACCAGCCAAGGTGGATGACTCAGGTGACAAGTTTGAGTCTTCCTGTATTGACCCGATCCATTTCATGCTGGGTCTTCTTCTCCGGCTCTTCTGCACATTGGGCATTATTGTGTGAAGCCTGCTGTACGGCAAAGCGTGAAAAATAATCGCAACTCACGGGCATTCCCCACCTCTCGAGCTGTCTAGAATGTTTCCGGGAGCTTTTCGTGCGTCTTGCACTCCTCACTCGCTGCCGGAAACGTGAGAAGAGAGAACAAGGCATTTTAGAATTATAGAATCATAGAATCATGGACTTGGAAGGGACCTTCTGGGTCATCTGAGTCTGTGAAGGTTCAGGGGGAGGCAGGTTATAGTGGGTGAGCGACAGGGCTGGGAGTGTCCTGCATAGTGCAAGGGGTTGGACTAGATGACCCAGGAGGTCCCTTCCAACTCTAGGATTCTATGATCTAGTCTAAGCCCCCGCCTTATGCAGGACACTCACATCCCTCTCGCTCATCCACTGTCACCTGCCACCCCCTTGAGCCTTCACAGAATCAGCCTCTCCGTCAGACGGCTCTCCAGCCTCTGTTTAAAAATCTCCAAAGATGAAGAACCCACCACCTCCCGAGGAAGCCTGTTCCACTGAGGAACCGCTCTGACTGTCAGGAACGTCTTCCGGATGTTTAGATGGAATTTCTTTTGCATTAATTTCATCCCATTCGTTCTGGTCCGTCGCTCTGGGGCAAGAGAGAACAACTCTGCTCCATCCTCTATATGGCAGCCTTTTAAATCCTTGAAGATGGTTCTCAGATCCCCTCTCAGTCCTCTCCTCTCCAGGCTAAACAGACCAAGCTCCCCCAACCTTTCCTCATATGTCTTATTGCTTTTTAGTCTTGTTGTGCTTTGACCTGCCTACCATTGTCACCAACCAGCCCCCTCCTGGCATGGAAGATTGACATAAGAACTTCCGGTGACAGGTGGAAATTTTTCTTTAATAGACTAATTTGTTTAAATATCTATCCCAGACAATCACAGCTGAGGTGCAGGTTCGCCTGTTCATTGATCCAGGTCGTTCTCCGTTTTGAAAAAGGACTTCCCATCCCAGGAAGAGGAGAGAGGGAGGCAGTTGTGAGGGTGGGCAGAGAGCCAGTTTGGTGTAGAGTTTAGGAGTGCTGACTTCTAATCTGGCACGCCAGGTTCGATTCTGCACTCCTCCACAGGCAGCCAGCTGGGTGACCTTGGGCTCGCCACGGCACTGATAAAGCTGTTCTGACCGAGCTTTAATATCAGGGCTCTCTCAGCCTCACCCACCCCACAGGGTGTCTGTTGTGGGGAGAGGAAAGGAAAGGAGATTGTAAGCCGCTTTGAGACTCCTTCGGGTAGAGAAAAGCGGCATAGAAAAACCAACCTTCTTCTTCTTCTTCTTCTTCTTCTTCTTCTTCTTCTTCTTCTTCTTCTTCTTCTTCCTCTTCCTCTTCCTCTTCCTCTTCTTCTTCTTCTTCTTCTTCTTCTTCGCCTCCATTCATTTCTTTTGCTAGTGGCCTGCTGGTTGTCTGCTGGGGGATCGTGCTTTTTAGGTTGGTGATTGGTGAATTCCCTTTTTGAGGTTCACCAACTCGCCCTTCAAAATGGCTGAAGAAGCAAGCAGTTTGCTGGCCAGATACGGAGTGTAGCATCTTCAGGTGGTAAGCATGACGTTCTGTTTGTGGCATGCGGAAAAGCCCTCAAAATGGTTAGGCTGAGAGAAAGTGACTCAGCGAACTCCCATGGCGGAGTGGGTATCTCAGTCTGGGTCTCCTGCTGTGCTCACTACCCCATTGGATTGGAGCAACCCTGTTTGGTGATATGGATGCTTAACTAGGATGCTGGACTAGGGTTGCCAACTCCATGGTGGGAAATCCCTGTGGATTTGAACCTGGGAAAGGCAGAGGAACCGAGGGACCTTGGCCTCTAACCCTCCCTGCAAAGCAGTTTTGTTTTTCTCTCTCCAGAGGAGCTGATCAGAAGCAATTCCAGAAGATCTTCAGGCAGCCTTATGCAGCTAGGCGGATGTTAAACTACCTGTACTTGCTCAAGCTGTTTTATAATTATTCTCTGAGAATGTCTTGAATCCCACATGTGAACTGTGAATCCAGGGCAGAGTCTGCACTTCCTTGCTTTATTCCGTTGTCAATCCTGTTGAATTCAGATCGCTTTGAATTTGGGTCTTCCTCTCCCCCCCCTCCCCATTGAAACAAGAAAGTCTTCTGCACGTGGTTAGGGAGGCTCAGAAGCTGGGGGGGAGGCAAGCCTCTTTCTTTCTTTTCTTGAAGGGGGGGGGGAGGATCCAGGCAGGGAGCCTCTTTCTTTTCTTGGAGGGGGGGAGAGGATCGAAAAAGGCAGAGGAGGGAGGAAAAATCCAGGACCGACAGAAGTTGAGAGAAATTAGGGGCTTCTCCTTTAAGGCAAGCATGTCACATGACCAGGTGTAGCCTATCAGAGGTTCTCTACCACGGAGCTTTCCTTCCCAAGCTGGATATTCGGGATTAACAGCACTCTGAGATATCGCACAATAAATGTAGGGTCACTCCGGATCAATCCTTCTTGCTGCAGAAGGAAAATTAAAATCGCCCCAAATCCAAACGGAAATCGCATTCTGTGTAGAGGGCAGGGACTGAATCAATCTGGGGTTGGAATAAAAGCTCCGTGCAGTTTACACCCAGGTGTACCTGGTCAAGAGCTTTTGAGCAGGGGGTTGGACTAGATGGCCTGCGTTGAGCAGGGGGTTGGACTAGATGGCCTGTAGGACCCCTTCCAACTCTATGATTCTTTGATTCTATGAAGACGCTGTCTGGCAGGTATGCCTTTTGAATACCCTTCCAGAAAGCCAAATTGGGAGATGCAGCAGAAGGAACCAATGGGGAGGGCTCTTTCTCCCTCATTTAGTCCCTGAGAAAAAGGAAGAGGAGACACAGGGATGATAGATCAGAAAGGGCACCACAAGGATGACTCACTGCTCTAATAAAAATCGGCTTTATCAGCAAAAGAAATGCAGCGAGAGGAAGGGGGGACAGTGCATTAATTTTCCGTGGCTTGTTGGCAGGCTGCAGCTGCAAGATCTGAACCGAACTGCACAATGTGAGGATGGTTTAAGAGGCCTGCCTGTGCAGACATATCAGTAGCTGATCTCTTAGACAGCAAGTACATATTGCACATTGGGGGGGTGTGGGGGGGGTGGGGGGCATGAAACCAAATGTTTAGATAATGCTGCCCTCTCTGCTCGGGCCGCTCTTTTGAGAGTCTAACTGTGCAGTCCTAGACAGAATCCCAAACCTTCTAAGCCTTCAGGGTGTCTCTTTGCTCAGGATTATCGTCTGCCTGAATGCTTCTGAGAGGCAAATGTCATTTACTTCCTCAGAACTGAACACAGAGAATCCTAGAGTTGGAAGGGGCCAGACAGGCCCCCTTTTCCACCCCCTGCTCAATGCAGGATCAGCCTAAAGCAGGGGTAGTCAAACTGCGGCCCTCCAGATGTCCATGGACTACAGTTCCCATGAGCTTCTGGGAATTGTAGTCCATGGACATCTGGAGGGCCGCAGTTTGACTACCCCTGGCCTAAAGCATCCAGGATAAGGATCTGTCCAGCCGCTGCTTCAAGACCGCCGGTGGAGGGGAGCTCACCACCTCCTTAGACAGTCGATTACTCCGCTGAACTACTCTGACTGTGAACATTTTTTTCCTGATAGCTATCCGATATCATTCTCCATGTAGTTTAAATCCATTACTGCAGCGTCTATCTTCTGCTGCTCTCCTCTACGTGACGGCCTTTCAGATGTTTAAAGAGGGCTATCATGTCCTCACTCAACCTCCTCTTCTCCAGGCTGAACATTCCCAAGTCCCTCAACCTATCTTCATAGGGCTTGGTCCCCAGGCCCCGAATCATCCTCGTCGCTCTCCTCTGTGCCCTTTCAATTTTATCCACGTCCTTCTTGAAGTGAGGCCTCCAGAGCTGCACACAGTACTCCAGGTGTGGTCTGACCAATGCGGTATACAGTGCAACGATGACATCCAATCATGGGATTGAAATGTATCAGTTTCGGGGTATAATTTATAGCAGAGGAACGGCCAAAATAAGAAAGGGAGAGGAGTGACATTGTATGCCAGGGATGTCTATCCTTGGGAAGAAGTCCAGGATTTTGATTATAGGCCGTGACTTCTTCGGGTGATCTCGGAAATCAGGTTGAAAACACGTGGTTGAAAATTAAAGGTGGAGAAAGTAATAGAGATGTCTTGGTAGGAGTTTATTATAGACCAGGGGTAGTCAACCTGTGGACCTCCAGATTTGCATGGACTGCATGGACTGCGTTTGCTGGCAGCGGCTCATGGGAATTGTAGTCCATGAACATCTGGAGGACCACGGGTTGAATACCCCTGTTATAGACCATCACGTCAATCTGATGATTTGGCTATTGGAAATTTTGTACGTACTATGTTTCTGTTTTGTACATATTAAGTTTCTGATTTGTAAGAAGAAGAGTTGGTTCTTATATGCTGCTTTTCTCTACCCGAAGGAGTCTCAAAGCAGCTTACATTTGCCTTCCCTTTTCACTCTGCACAATAGACCCCCCTGTGGGGGAGGGGAGGCTGAGAGAGCCCTGATATCACTGCTCGGTCAGAACAGCTTTATCAGTGCTGTGACTAGTCCAAGGTCACCCAGCTGGTTGCATGTGGGGGAGCGGGGAATCAAACCCGGCTCGCCAGATTAGAAGTCCTAACTGCTACACCAAGCTGGCTCTCTAAGGCAATAAAACTGATTAGTTGATGGAGTTGGATGATGTTTTTTTCTGCTACGAATTATTAAACCTTCAAGGAGTAGAGATCTAGCGGTTATGGGTTTAAAAAAAAAATGATCCTGATATTTGCTGGAAGTTGAACTCTGCAAAGAGTCAAAGGTCAAATAAATTTGTAACTTCCCTTGCAGACAATTTCATTGTTCAAAAGGTAGAAGATGCTACTAGGGGTTCGGCTATATTAGATCTAACTAACAAATGAAGCAGATCTGGTTTATGTGGTGAAGTCGGTGGGTTATCTGGTCAGCGTAACCATGTTCTCTTGGAGTTTGAGATTCTGAGGAAGGAGATTTAGTCAGACAGGTATTTTAGATTTTAAGAGAGATGATTTTAATATATTAAGGCCAGTACTGGGGGCAATTCCGTGGTTAGATATACTAAAAAGAGAGCAAAGCACTATTTCTCTGGAGGGACTCAGGGCCAAGCAAAGTCCAAATGTGGTGGTGTTCCAGACAAGGGCTCTATATATGCAGTAGGTCCCCAGGTCAGTCCTCAGAATCTCTGCTTTGAAGTGTCTCCGGGGAGTCTAGCTCTGCCTTCAGCTATTCACTGGAGGCTCTGCTGTCTGGTGCCAGCCATCTAAACCAGGGGTAGTCAAACTGCGGCCCTCCAGATGTCCATGGACTACAATTCCCAGGAGCCCCTGCCAGCATTCGCTGGCAGGGGCTCCTGGGAATTGTAGTCCATGGACATCTGGAGGGCCGCAGTTTGACTACCCCTGCTCTAAGGCACTAGCTGGGTGATATTTGAAGATTCTACTTCAGGAGAGGTTATGTCTCTGTTCTGCCAATTCGCCAGATTCAATATAACATCATTCCTGATTGCCAGCTGCATGAGCTTCCTCGTGCAGAATTTAATATCCCTCGACTGCATTCTAAAGGAAAAGGGAAAAGTGAATTTCACCTGAAATCTATGCCTGCAAAATGTTTGGTGGCAGTTCTAAAAGTTAGATCTAAGCTTTTTTTTAGTGTATCCTATTGCAATTTAGAACCATATACTCATGGAATTTGAAGGGATCTCCAGGGTCATCTAGTCCAACCCCCTGCATGAAGCAAGACCTCTCAACTGAGTTCCCACCCACTCACAACCTGCCGAAGGTCATAACACCAACATTTCCGTCAGATTCCTATCTAGCCTTTGCTTAAAAGCTTCCAAGGAGAATTTGTTTTGTCGTTGCTGTTTATACACATTCCCAGCTGCTTGATCCTTCTCTTTTATATGCTGTGATGCTATGGAGTGCCAATAAAGGTAATTAATGAATGAAAAGAAGAGTATCACGTGGAACCTTTCAGCCTTATTGACATCAAAGTGAACTAGGTCCCCTGATCTACTCTGTCAGAGACATCCAGCCGCAGCTTCCAGACACTGGGTCAATTGAACCGGGCCGGATTCTGCTTCGCTGTCGTCAGAATACTGGCGACAGCCCAGCCCAAAACTCTGGACCAGCTGTGTGAGGAGGCCCATAAAGATGCTAAACAACATGGGGGAGAAAACAGAGCCCAGTGGGACACCACAAATCGGTGTGTGTTATGATGGCGTCTCCTCCCCCAGCACCAGTCTCTGTGCCCACTTGCCGAGAAATGAGGTCACCACGGAAAAAAAAGGACGGTTCAAAATTATTGTAACAGAAAACAGAACCTATCCTGGGCTGTACTAAACAATTTCACAATAAATATAAATAAACGTTTCTTATCTCTTCTTTTATATATATATATGTAGATTAGAACAACCAGAACGGCCTCTAGATTGAACCGTTTTCAAGTGGGTTTTCCTCAGTGGTTGTTTTTCTAAAATATAAAAGCATACAAATTAATGCAGGCTTATCAAGCATTTTTACAAAACAGAAGAGAACATATTTATCTGAACACAGTCGCTATTCCAGTCTGCAATACTTTTTTTTGAACTTAGGAGCCAAAGGCCACATATATAGGATTTAAATTCTGAGAGGAAAACTTGGTAAGAGCTTATTACTAATAAGAGCTTATTACTATAATAATAATAATTACTACTAATTAATATTTTCAAACAATATTTTCAAATGATAACAGGTTTATAAATCAATAATTTTAAAACAGTGTTATTTTATTTGAGATCCTTTTGACGGACTTCATTAACAATGCAATCAGTTGGTAAGACTTGGCCCTTTAGTATAATTTTTACAATAATAGCCAAAAAGCTGGTTTTTGATTTATATATATAATATATATATAAGGATACTTAAAGAGAAATGAGGTCAAGGAAGATCAGGCTATTCCAAGAACCATTTGCTGAAACCAAAACAGGTCAGAGCTCACACTGGCTGCAAAGGCTCAAAACTGGCTCCCAGAGGGAACAAGGTGAGCAAATTTAGGCTGCCGTTAACATGACTGAAGGGGCAAGAGAACAGTGTAAGCTTTGTTACTGAAGGCGCTTACCTGAAAAGCAAGCTCTAACCGACGGCTTTTTCAATCATAATGATTTATCACTTTAATTGCTGGATGGTTTAGCCTTTGCTACTTACTATTCTGAAACTATCTGATAACAATGCTGCTTGGGAAAAGTTTTATCTTCGCGTTATCGTACTGTAGTAATTTGGCCATACGCAATTCCTGCTGGGCTGTTGGATTCTACATGCGCCACGTACTGGCAGTACCTGCTAGATATAAAGGAGGGGAAAAATCACTGTCGGAGAACCTCAGCAGTGGAATGGACTGCTTATGGGGGCGGTGCGCTCCCCCTCACTGGTGGTCTTTAAGCAGAGGCTGGACAGCTACTTATCCCGAATTCTTTGGGCTGATTCTTCATGAGGGGGCTGGACTAGATGGCTGTCAGGGATAATTCCAACTCCAGGAGTCTAGATCCCACTCTAACACTTTTGCCCCAATTACAGAGCCTCTTGTGGCGAAGAGTGGTAAGGCAGCAGACATGCAGTCTGAAAGCTGTCTGCCCATGAGGCTGGGAGTTCGATCCCAGCAGCCGGCTCAAGGTGGACTCAGCCTTCCCTCCTTCCGAGGTCGGTAAAATGAGGACCCAGCTTGCTGGGGGGCAAACGGTCATGACTGGGGAAGGCACTGGCAAACCACCCTGTATTGAGTCTGCCAAGAAAACGCAGGAGGGCGTCACCCCAAGGGTCAGACATGACCTGGTGCTTGCACAGGGGATACCTTGACCCTTACCTTACAGTTTTTGAATAGATTTCGTGTTTCCCTTGAATACTTGCGTTTTTGGTTTCCAAAGTAATTGATGGCTCCCCCCCCCTGATACCCCAGCCTACCTTTCCTGCTCCTGTGTGATTTCCATTTACTCCAAATTGCCACCCCCCCTAGATTGCTGCTACCCTCCTCATGTTAAAGTGATTTGGGGGACAACACCTACTCCAGCAGGATGTATGGAGGGGCAGAAAGATGCTGATTTATGTAAGGGTAAGAGTAAGCAAAACCTTCTGACCTGAAGAATCCCTGTTTCCATTGCATACATTTTCTTGGGCTAACAATCCATAATATGGAGACACAGAGAAATCTTTGTGCTGAGGCTAGGGGGATTTCTGCTAGCGATCAGGGACATCTGGTTTCCTTGAAGGTCCTTTGGACTTGGGGCAGGCTTGGCTGGGTAGCAAGCCAGGTGCTAGGTCTGGATACCAGGATGCCAACGAAGAAGAAGACTTGGTTTTTATACCCCGCTTTTCACTGCCTGAAGGAGTCTCAGAGCAGCTTACAATCGCCTTCCTTTCCTCTCCCCACAGCAGACACCTTAAGGACGAGAGAGCTCTGATATTCCTGCTTGGTTAGAACAGCTTTATCAGTGCTGTGGTGAGCTCGCGGTCACCCAGCTGGCTGCATGTGAGGGAATCAAACCCGACTCGCCAGATTGGAGGCCCCCACTCTTAACTACGAGATCTTTTCCCGGTGAGGGACCTACTCCAGTGGAGAATCTTGACTCAATCTTCCATTGAGGGAGAAATATCACAGAACAAGGGAACCCCTGTGCTTGATGCGCAAGAAAGCCATGTTCTTCAGATGTGGACAGGCATGGAGCTTCATTGTGCTGAGTCAGGGTTGGTGCTGTTTGCAGACTGGGCGCTGGGTTAGCCAGGTCCAGGTTGGCAGATTCCTGGAAGTAGGAGAGATGAGCCCAGGGAGGGCAGGGACCTCCAGAGCCACCTCCGTGTTCTCCAGGGGGGAGATGAGCCTTCCAGGGGATCCCCAGGTCTCATCTGGGGGCTGGCATCCCTGCAGGCTGCAGTTCCCCAGGGTTTCACTTGCAGGCGTTTTACATCGCCTCCTGAGAGGGCAGGATTGAATGTGGGGGCTTCTGCTTACCAAGCAGATGCTCTGCCTCTGAGCCTGGTTGTAGGTGAGGGAGAACATGGCTGCCCCTAGACCAGAGAGCATTTCTGCATTCGGCTCCCTTCCCTCGGAATACCCAGCCTTTTTTTATCGCTTTAGCAGGCTCTTTCACAGTTTCGAGGCACGATGTGCGTAGATGATTTATCCCTGTCATATAAAGACAAGAAATATGCATGGCCGGGTCTGTAAATCTTGAGAAGCAAATAAGAAACAAATTTTGTTTCCTCTCCTGCCATTGAAATATTTTAATTGCCAGGATGTGTCAGTGTGCTCACGCATCAAGACACTGAACTGGGCAGCAGATTTAGGCAGACCTCAAATCGGAGACAGAGAGACTGTGCTGTAGGATTGCCAACCTCCAGGTGACGCCAGGAGATCTCCCCAAAGTAAACTGATCTCCAGACTAGTTCTCCTGGAGGGGGGAACTCTGCGGCATTATGCCCTGCCCCTCCCCTCCCCAAGCTTCCCCTTCCCCAGACCTCCAGGACTTTCCCTGGCTGGAGTTGGCAACCCTGATGCAAGGAGAACCAGTGTCAAATTTCCGTCTGCACAATGTGTCAAATGTCCAAAGCCTTTAGTGTGTCTCCCTGACATGTTATAAACTTCAAACCAATGAACATGAAAAACTGCTTCTAATTTGGGACTGACCCCCCCCCCTTTTGTGTTTAAATCGGAGAAGCTGACCCTCAGACCCTCCCTAGAGCCAGTCCCACATAGGAATGCAATTCTAGGTGTCTCTTACATGACAGATTTATTTCCATTGTTTTCTCAAAATGCGTCTTCCCTTTTTGACATTGTCAAAGGCTGTGTGGGCCCCTCTTCGCTCACGCTAAGGAGACATCTGGGAGTTTGCCACGCCAGCCGTGGGATGCCTCCTGCAGCTTGTGACAGATGTTCCTCACAGCCCAGATGTTGAGGGGCTCTCTCCCAGCCACATGCCCTTGAACGTCGCTGAGTGACAGGCCTTTGAGCCAGCTGCAAGACGCTGAGTCTCGCTTCTCTCCCATCTGCAGCTTTCTTGCCAAATGGCCCAGGAGGGATTGAATGTTGTTTCGTGCAAACCTGCACCTGTTCTTCTGAGTCCATAAATTAGCTGTTTCAAAGTCACAGAAGGTAGAGCTGGGAACGACCTCGGAGGACATCAGGGATAACCACCTGATCCAATCAGGAGTACTCCAAGATACCATCCCAAAGAACAAAAATCTAGAATATCCTTCCGGCAAAAGTGCCTTTGGGATCTGTCCTGGGGCCTGTATTGTTAACATAGAATCATAGAATCACAGAATCATAGAGTTGGAAGGGGCCACAGAGGCCATCTAGTCCAACCCCCTGCTCAACGCAGGATCAGCCCTAAGCATCCTAAAGCATCTAAGAAAAGTGTGTATCCAACCTTTGCTTGAAGACTTCCCAAGTCCCTCAACCTATCTTCATAGGGCTTGGTCCCTTGGCCCCAGGTCATCTTCGTCGCTCTCCTCTGTACCCTTTCAATTTTATCCACGTCCTTCTTGAAGTGAGGCCTCCAGAACTGCACACAGTACTCCAGGTGTGGTCTGACCAGTGCCGTATACAATGGGACTATGACATCTTGTGATTTTGATGTGATGCCCGTGGTGATACAGCCCAAAATGGCATTTGCCTTTTTTACCGCTGCATCACACTGCCTGCTCATGTTTAGCTTACAATCCACAAGTACCCCAAGGTCTCGTTCACACACAGTGTTACCTAGAAGCGTATCCCCCATCCAGTAGGCATGCTTTTCATTTTTCTGACCCAGATGCAGAACTTTACACTTATCTTTATTAAATTGCATCTTGTTCTCATTTGCCCATTTTACCATTGTGTTCAGATCTCATTGAACTCTGTCTCTGTCTTCTGGAGTATCTGCAAACTTTATGAGTAGTCCCTCCACCCCCTCATCTAGATCATTAATAAATATGTTAAAAAGTACCAGGCCAAGAACCGAGCCCAGAGGTACCCCGCTACTCACCTCCCTCCAGTCTGATGAAACACCATTGACAACAACTCTTTGAGTGCGGTTCTCTAACCAATTCCCTATCCACCTAACTATCTGAAAATCCAAATTGCAGTCCTTCAATTTATCTATCAGAACATCATGAGGAAACTTATCAAAAACTTTACTAAAATCCAAGTAAACAACATCAACCGAATTTCCCCGATCCAGCAAATCTGTTACTTGGTCAAAGAAGGAAACCAGGTTGGTCTGGCAGGACCTGTTGGACTCAAATCCATGCTGACTTCCCTAGATCATCAAATTGTCCTCCAGATGTTTGCAGATCGCTCCCTTTAATATCTGCTCCATTATCTTCCCCACAACAGAGGTCTGTAGTTTCCCGGGTCAACGTTTGCTCTCTTCCAGTCCTCCGGGACATCTCCAGTCCTTAAAGAGGTTCCGAAGATGATGGACAAGGGCTGTGCAAGTTCTCTGGAAAGTTCTTTGAGCACTCTCGGGTGCACTTCATCCGGACCAGGGGATTTGAACTCATACAGTGCAGCTAAATGCCTCTCGACACCCTCTCCGTCCATGTCAACCTGCCACCCAGACGCTATCCCTTGGCTACGGCCATCTCTAGATGTGCCTAAACCCTTTGATCTGTGGGAAAAAACAGATGTTTTTCTGCTTTCTCTGCATCTTCCCTTAGAGTTTGTCCATCCGCACCCAACAGTGGGCCTATTGCTTCCTTTACGTTTGCTCCTCACATAACTGAAAAATCTTTTCTTGTTACAATGGGCTTCCCTGGCCAATCTTAGCTCACTCTCAGCTTTGGCCTTTCTGATGACTGATCTACAGTGCCTAGTAACCTGTAGGTACTCTTCTTTAGAGCTCTGTCCTTCCCTCCATTTCCTGAACATTTCCCTTTTCTTTCTTAGTTCCTCTTGAAGTTCTCTGTTCATCCAAATAGGCCTCTTAGAGCTCCTGCAGTGTTTTCGCCATGGATTGAGCTCTTTTTTGAGTAGCGCCCACCCTTCACATGCTCCCTTTCCAAACAACAGAGATCAATTCTGCTGGGGAACATGGTATTATACCCTGATGAGGCCCCTCCCCAATGAACCATACCCGAGGGACAGCCTCTCTACCTCGGCTCTCCGAAGAATGCTTTGCTCAGTGAATTCTAACTAGTTGGTGGTCCCTGGCCCCAAAGCATTACGCCTGGCCTCGAGCAGGGTCAGGATGTCTTCAGTCCTGGCCCCTACTTGGTGGAATGACCTCCACCAAGTAGACCTGGCATCCAAACCAGCCGGTCCAGGCCAACGCAGCCAGTGCCACCGATTTGGACACCGCCACACACAACCCTAATAGCGGCCCATTCCTGAGTTGAATGACAATAAATTGAAGCTGCTACTGGATGTACAGTGGTAAGGCAGCCGTCTGAAAAGCTCTGCCCATGAGGCTGGGAGTTCGATCCCAGCAGCCGGCTCAAGGTCGACTCAGCCTTCCCTCCTTCCGAGGTCGGTAAAATGAGGACCCAGCTTCCTGGGGGATAAACGGTCATGACTGGGGAAGGCACTGGCAAACCACCCCGTATTGAGTCTGCCATGAAAACGCTAGAGGGCGTCACCCCAAGGGTCAGACATGACCCGGTGCTTGCACAGGGGATACCTTTACCTTTACCTTTACTGGGTGTAGATGTTACAAATATTTCTGCTTCTGCTGCTTCTTCTCCTCCTCCTGCTCCTCTTCTTCCCTACAACAGTAGAGCCCTAACCCTTGTCAGGCACAAAGAAAAAACAGCAGTGTTTTTGGAAAGGCGTGTTCCTTGCCTCTCTGTTTTTGAAAGTCCTGGGGATTGTCTGATTTGCACTTCTACAATCTTGTTCTGGCCTGGTTTTGCCACTGCAATCTCAAATTCCCAGAATTCAGTTGAGCTGCTGTGATTATTCAGCAGTTAAAGACCCTACAGACTTGCCAGGTATGCTTCTTCTAGAGTGATTCCCACCCCTCCAGCCCCCAACACAAATGAGGTTGCACCTTCCAAGGCAAAGAAGGGGGAAAGAGAGTGGTACAGGGGCACCTTGGTGGATATTTTCCTTTAAAGTCAGTTGTTCTTCTCATTCTGTATCGTGGACTTCTTGAGAGGGACACTGAATGACACATAAAAATAAAATATTATATAGTTTGCACATATAAAATTAAAACCAGAAGGGATCTAAATATCAGGCTGTACAATTTACAAGCATTCCTGGTGGATGAAGATGTCCCGTGAATCACATAAAACCAGGTACGTTTCAGCTTTTGCAGTCATCCTCAGTGTCTACAAATACATTAAATATACATAGCAAACGTTGGGAGAGTATGAAATATTTTTCACAAGCTTCCTATGCTTAGGCAAAGAATTTCTTATCTAGAAGGCCCTGAGCTCTTCCCCATGATACCTGTCCTCACACAACTGGTAGGTAGAGTTGATGCTACGTATATCCAGAGTACAGATGGGCTCAGATAAGCTGAAATGTACCCAAATAAATGCTGTTCAGCAGGGGAATAGGCTGCCTAAGGAGGTGGTGAGCTCCCCCTCACTGGCAGTCTTCAAGCAAAGGTTGGATACACACTTTTCTTGGATGTTTCAGGATGCTTAGGGCTGATCCTGCGTTGAGCAGGGGGTTGGACTAGATGGCCTCTATGGGCCCTTCCAACTCTATGATTCTATGATCCTTTGGCTACGGCCATCTCTAGATGTGCCTAAACCCTTTGACCTGTGGGAAAAAAGATGTAAAATAGATGCTAAGCCTTTCTGCTTTCTCTGCATCTTGACCAATCCAAGCTCAACAAACTACCCCTGCATTTAAATAGTCCAAATCAGAGGTGGCCGAATCGCAATCCGGTGATTCAACGACAATTTGGCCATTCAAATGGACCTCCTTTTTCAGGCAGCGCCTGAGAAGACGGGGGGTAGACAAACAACTGATAAGGACAGGTGTGCTGCCCGCTTCCTTTAAATCCCTCCCTGAACTTTAAATGCTCCCCCTTACCTTTGCAGGCAGCCTTGCCTGAGAAGGTGGGGGGATTTAAAGGGAGCAGGAGGTCGCCTAACAGTTATTGTTGTTGTTGTTGTTGTTATTGTTTAATTTTTAGACCGCCCTTCTCCAAATAAGTCTCAGGGCGGTTTACACCATAAACAGTTAAAACACAATAAAATCCCCATAAAAACCCCAATTTACATCAACAACATGTCACATATAACATATAAGCAGCGGTGGTCACAATTCTGATCGTATTTACCTGACTTCCCCCCAAGTTCAGCCTGGTGGGGAGAATAATATTCAGAAGAGGGTGGCGCCAATGCAATAGATCTAACAATGATCTCGATGTTGGAGATCTCAATATTGGAGGGGATCCTCTGATGGATTTGTGGGAGAGCTGCCCTGGCCTCAACCATATGCCTGGCGGAAGAGCTCCGTCTTACAGGCCCTGCGGAAAGCTGGTAGATCCTGCAGGGCCCTTAGCTCTTCTGGGAGCTCCTTCCACCAGGTTGGGGCCAGGGCTGAAAAGGCCCTGGCCCGGATCGAGGCCAGGCGAACATCCCGTGGGCCCGGGACAACCAGTAAATTCATACCCGCAGAGCGGAGTGCCCTACGGGGGGCATAAGCAACCAAGCGGTCCCGCAGGTAGACGGGACCCAGGCCGCGTATAGCCTTAAAGGTCAAGCCCAATACCTTGAATCTGATTCGGAAACAGACTGGTAACCAGTGGATAATGATAGGTGAGTTGCCTGCTCCCTTTAAATCCCTTCACAAACTGGGGGGCTTTCCGCACCGGGATCCTTGTAGCAAATTGTTTGCTGAACGAAAAATCGCCATTTTAAATAGTGGAATTCGTCGTTATGCATACCTGCCTTTGTAGTGGAATCCAGTTGCGTTTCTATCGTTTCCCACAGGCTTCCGGTCTCAGCAAAAATCGCTAGAAAGGAAGCGCTATTGCTGAGCTGTGTCCCGCCTCTGGCCATCAAGCAGCCAATGAGCGGCCGTTAGCATGCTCCCAAACAGCCCCTTTCCCTTTAAGGAAGGTTTTAAAAAAAACACACACACGTTGCAACGAATCTGCGTTGATTCGTTGCAACGGAGAGACCCATCCAGCTAGCCGGTGTGTTTGAGCTGCTGTTTCATCGTTGCCACACTCCCCCCGAGTGAAAAAAAAAAAATCCCCCCCCGGGCACGATTTTCGGCCAAAAAACAGTGTGAAAAATAAAGGGAAAATACATCAGCAAACGGGCTTCTCTGTTGTTTGTGCTTAGTGACTAAACAGCTCTGGGGAGGGACTGCAGCTGGGGAAGCCTCGCTGGGTAAACGAAGGCTCGCCGGTGCGTTGATCTTCGCTCGCTCCGAGAAAAAAAAATGGCGATCGCTTCGCCGGAAGATCAGAGGAGAGAGCCAGGGGGAGGGACTTTGTAGAAACCACAACAATGGTAACGCACAGAACTTTCCCGCTAGTGTTGCAGATTGGTTGCAGGAGTGTAGCACTTTCCGGAAGGTGAATCCACTTTTGGGGATTTCCCTGAAAGCGCTACAACGAAGCGCTTTTTGCGGATCGGTTTCAGGTGTGTGGCAGATTGTCGACGCCGTTGTGCATAACGGCAAATCAGTAGCGATTTCAATTGGCAACCATTGTGCGATTTTGAAGGGCTGCGGAAAGCCCCTGGCATTGCCTGAGAAGATGTGGAGGAAGAGAAAGAGCTGTTCGGCGGGCCATTTATATGCCTCTCCCCACAGCTATCTCTGGCAGCACAAGCGATTCTCCACTACCGGAGAAAGCTGGGTGGAAGACGCATTTAAAGGGCCAGCCAAGCAGCTGATGCCATCAGATCAGCTGTGTGGTAGGCCACTGTATCTCTCCCGTCTGTATCTCTCCCCAGCACCGTCTGAATGGGGGAGGTGTTCAAGGAACCCTCAAGCAGTGTCCACAGCTAAGAGGGCTTTGAGGTTTGGGGGGTTGGGGTGCAGAGTGTGGAAACTAACACTGAAATAAAAACTCTGGCGGAGCGGCTGGAAATGAACTGCTGTGCACTGTTCACTTGATGCCCAGTTTGCACTCGAGCCCAGGATTTTGCTGGCATCAATAGCTTCAGCTATGGAAATTTCTGGAGATTCAAGGCCACTCTTAGATGCCAGAGTCTAGAACAGCCGTTCCCTCCAAGGGAACTGAAGCCTGGAGTCCAGAGATCAGTTGTTATTCGGAGAGAACTCCAGGCCCTACCTTGAAGGGGGTAACTCTGTGCTCTATACATCAACATGTCCCCACATAAAATCAAGTACCTCTGTGAGCAATCAATGCTGGTGCCATCTCAGGTGAAAGTTGGCCCCCTCCCAATCAGAGAGTCCTTCAAAGAAAAACAGATCTATATGTGTGTAATGTATAATATATCAAGGACTACTCCACCTAAGTGCTGAGGCAGGTGGGGGTGATGGAGTGGAGCAAGTGAGGGGGTTCGTTTTGCTTTGATTTTTTTTTAAGTCCAGCAATCTACGCATGTCGTCTCAGGATCAAGGGACGTGTGTCTTTGGAAATCAACAAAGGTGATCTCAGGACACAGCAGGAGAAAGACCGTGAAAGGGAAGGAAAGGAGAAAGGAGAAAAGAGACCTGGCTTTTCAGAGGCAAAGATCCCTATCCCCTCATTCTTAGAAGTAAATTTCCTGGAGAAAACAGAGGAAAGTGACCTTTCTTCCATAAAACACTGTAAACCAAACAGTGTTTTGGCCTTGAAAACAGAACATCTAGAGCTCCCTGCTTGGCTCAGGAAACCCATTCAAGGTGTTTAGCTGAAGTTCAGCTAAAGAGTTGGTGGATGAGGTGAAGGAGGTGGGGACCCTAGGGGGAAGTGACCATGTCCTCATAGAATTCCTTTTGAGATGGGGAGCCCAGGAAGCTTGTAGCCAGACGCGGATGTTGGATTTTCGTAGGGCAAACTTTAATAAACTCAGAGACATGATGAGTGTCACACCATGGACGAGAATGCTGGAAGGGAAGGGAGCATGTGAAGGGTGGGCGCTACTCAAACAGGAGCTATTGCATGCTCAGTCAATGACTATCCCAGAAAGACGAAAACACTGCAGGAGCTCTAAGAAGCCTATTTGGATGAACAGAGAACTTCAAGAGGAACTAAGAAAGAAAAGGGAAATGTTCAGGAAATGGAGGGAAGGACAGAGCTCTAAAGAAGAGTAGCTACAGGTTACTAGGCACTGTAGATCAATCATCAGAAAGGCCAAAGCTGAGAGTGAGCTAAGATTGGCCAGGGAAGCCCATTGTAACAAGAAAAGATTTTTCAGTTATGTGAGGAGCAAACGTAAAGTAAAGGAGGCAATAGGCCCACAAACTCTAACGAAAGATGCAGAGAAAGCAAAAAGGCTTAGCACCTATTTTACATCTGTTTTTTTCCCACAGGTCAAAGGGTTTAGGCACATCTAGAGATGGCAATAGCCAAAGGATCATAGAATCATAGAGTTGGAAGGGGCCATACAGGCCATCTAGTCCAACCCCCTGCTCAACACAGGATCAATCCTAAGCATCCTAAAGCACCCAAGAAAAGTGTGTATCCAACCTTTGCTTGAAGACTGCCAGTGAGGGGGTGTTCACCACCTCCTTAAGCAGCCTATTCCATTGCCGAACTACTCTGACTTTGAAATTTTTTTTCCTGATATCTAGCCTATATCGTTGTGCTTGTAGTTTAAACCCATTAGTGTGTGTCCTCTCCTCTGCAGCCAACGGAAACAGCATCCTGCCCTCCTCCAAGTGACAACCTTTCAAATACTTAAAGAGGGCTCTCATGTCCCCTCAGGATAGTGTCTGGGTGGCAGGTTGACATGGATAGAGAGGTTGTCGAGAGGCATTTAGCCGCACTGGATGAGTTCAAATCCCCTGGTCCAGATGAAATGCACCCGAGAGTGCTCAAAGAACTTTCCAGAGAACTTGCACAGTCCTTGTCCATCATCTTCGGGACCTCTTTAAGGACTGGAGATGTCCCGGAGGACTGGAAGAGAGCAAATGTTATTCCGATCTTCAAAAAAGGGAGGAAGGATGACCCTGGAAACTACAGACCAGTGAGTCTGACCTCTGTTGTGGGGAAGATAATGGAGCAGATATTAAAGGGAGCAATCTGCAAACATCTGGAGGACAATTTGGTGATCCAAGGAAGTCAGCATGGAAGTCAGTGCCTTCCCCAGCCATTACCATTTACCCCCCAGCAAGCTGGGTCCTCATTTTACCGACCTCGGAAGGAGGGAAGGCTGAGTCAACCTTGAGCCAGGTGCTGGGATTGAACTCCCAGCCTCATGGGCAGACAGCTTCAAACAGCATTTCTGCTGCCTTACCACCCTGCGCCACAAGAGGCTCTTAAGGGCAGCATATAAATTGGAAAATAAATAAAATAAATAAATAGTTATGACCTCTTCGATCCACCAGTTTGAAGTGCCTTTGTAGGTTTCTCCACACTTGTAATAAGACTGCCATCATCCTTTCCCACCATCATCCATTCATCCATTTATAATTAAATTTCTATTTAAGAATATTTGATGGTAACTTTGCCAAAAAAATTGGGGTTGGGCTTGCAGGGGGGGGTGGCGCCAGGCGGTTGCACAAACTGCTAAAACAATGTCCATTATTGCCAAAGAAAACACATGCTACAAAAATAGAATTCCTGACCCTGCGTGAAAATTAAAACCAATGGAAAAAGTGACATATTTGTATATGCTTATGTGAAGATTTAAATGAGTCCAACCTGGTATCTGTAGTATTCTACATCTCTCATGTACACTGATATCTGCCTAACTGGATGCAACTTGTATATGTATTCCTCATATATTTGGATGACCTACTTAGGTGTTCTGTAAGGTCCAGCATGCCCCACCCCCAGTTTGATAAACATGGATATCATTTTAAAGAGATCACCTCTTAACTTCTTTTTAATTAGCCGTGACAGATGTTCGACTGGAGGAACATCTTTGGAATCATTATCCTAATAATGTCCTGTTGGCTTTTAAATGTGCTTCTTCATGTGAGTTGGTAATTAAAACATCCAATCAGAGCTGCTATGGCTACAGGAGAGACCAGACTAGGGGATCAAGGTAATGGCCAGGGTGGAGCGAGTTCTCCAAGCAATTAAATGCAGCCCCAAAATCTTTTCCAGCTTTTAATGATGACTAAAAAAATCCCCATTAAAACTGTGAGCTTTTTAAGGGTGAATTTATTATTTATAGTATTTGCTGGCGTATAACAGTGGTCTCCAACCTCCGGTCCGGGGACCGGTACTGGTCCGTGGATCAGTCGGTACTGGGCCGCGGCTTCTCCTCGTCCTCCTCCCTGGCTGCTGCCTCGGGAGCTGCCCTGCCATTCTGCCGCCGGCTCAACTTTGGTGCTCTCCAGTGGCCGCCATGGCTGGGGCTCCCCCTTGGCATGGCACTGCACAGCTGCTGCTGGCAGCGCCCCCCAGCAGGCGGTGGGAAGTCAAGGATGCCAGCAGTAAAGCAAGTGGAGCAGGGGCCCAGGCGGCGACGACGTCCCTTGGCAAAAGACTACCCCCCCCCGGGCCTCAGTAAAATTGTCAAGCATTGACCGGTCCCCGGTGATAAAAAGGTTGGGGACCACTGGCGTATAAGACTCCTTTCCCCCCCTGAAAAACATGCCTCCAAGTGGGGGGTGTCGTCCTATACGCCGGGTGCACTTCAGTTGGGATAGACATAGCTTCCCATAGTGGCCCATAGTACTGTAATGTAATGTAACAAACTCTATATTTTGAGTGGAAATGTTGGGGGGTCGTCTTATACGCCCAGTCGTCTTATACGCCAGCAAATATGGTAAGATATTTTTATTCTACCCCTTTTGGCCAATTGGACCCACAAAGAAGCCTACCAACAGCACTATTAAAGTACAATCATACCACAGCTGACCCCAAGCAAATCAGAAAAACGGATGGAACAATATGGAATACGAATAGAATCGCCTCTGCTGAATCAAGAAAGTCAGCTGGAACACAGGCTGCTGTCTGGGCTATTTCCTGGGAATAAGCTTCATTGAATGGAGCTTCATTGAATGTATCCTGCACTGAGCAGGGGCTTGTACTAGATGACCTTTATGGCCCCTCCCAACTCTAGGATTCTATGAAAAAAAATTGGGCTTAGTTCTGTGGACCTGCTTAGGAGTGTTCCCCAAATCATTTGCCACAAATTCTCTCTGAAAACGGGCTTTTTGAGTCTCTAAAGAATTTTTTGAGTGGTGAGGAATCGTTTCCCTCTTTCGCTGGGGTTCTTTAGTCTTCTGCCAAATCATAACTCAAAAGGTGCTCTGTAAGAAATGTACCCATTGCCTGGTGAAGATGACACAAACTGATTAACATGACTTATGTCTGTTCTGTTTGGGTGAAGGGCATAATGTCCCCATTAGGGATGTGCAGTTTCAGCTCGGAAACGCCCGGCCAATTCGGGGGTTTCCGAACCTAAAACTGTCCGAAATGGACCGTCCGCCATCAATGAGATTCGGCCGAATCGATGCCGAATCGATTCGATTCGGGGTCGATTAGCCAGCCGTTTGCAGCCTTGTGGCTGCTTCAGCGTCCTGGCTGCCTTTGTTTTTTTTTCCTTTTGTTTTTGGTGCCTAAAATGGCCACCGGGGGGGAGGGGGGAGTGAGTCGCCAATCAGCATGCCTGTAGCTTTCCAGCTCAGGCATTTGGCCACTCACAGAAGGTCTTTTATTTTTAAATCCCCTGTGCTTTCTGTAGCCTGCCCAGGAGGCTCCTTAAAGCCAGGGACTGCTTGGCGCTCTCACTGTGCTGTGTGAGCTCTGGCTGGCTTTGTGTCTGCCTTGGCTGAGCCTGCTTGCTTGCCTGTTGCCTGCTGCTTGGAGTGGAGGATCATCGCTGGAGAAGCCTTCTCATAGTTTGATTTAGGTTTTTTTTCTCCTCTGTTCTCTCTTTTATTCTCTTTTTCTCTTTTTTGCTTCCCTCTTCTCGCTCTCCCTCCCTCCTCTTTTTCAAACTTTTGTTGGGTAGCTTAGGGTTTCTGTGGGTGTGGGCCTGGGGGGGGGTAGGGAAATAAATATTTGCTGTTTTAAGTTAACTGTTTTTGGTGGGTGACTGTTTATTGTGTGTTTTTAAAGTAGTTCTAAAGTTTGGTTTAAAAAGTTTTTGCCTTTGTATTTGCATTTTGTATTGTTGCTGGTTGTTTGGAGGGGGAGGGGTCATTTGATTGCCTTGGTCCCCCCCCCCCCCCCGTTTTGCTCAGTTGCCACCTTTGGGCTTTGTGCCTTGGTTGACTGCTGAGTGGTTGGTTGTTATAGGTGCTTTTTGGGGGGGTGCTAGATAGACTTTGGGGTTGTTACTATAGTTGTTGCTTATTTGGTTTCACTGTTAGGGCCTTGCAGGGCCAGTTTTGGCCAGGTGCCACCACCTTTGGGGTACTGCCCTGGGTAGCTGCCAGCTGGTTGGTTTTCTAGAGATTGTTTCCTGGAGGGATTGCTGAGTTCATCTTGGGGTGCTCAATTAGGACTGACCTTTTAAATAGGCAGTAAAATATATAGTTACAGGAAACATTAAATGTTAATAATTTATTAAAATAGATAGTTTCTTTCCTAAGTAGCCAGGACTGCATTTATAACCACCTGAAGAGGCACCACCAGGCTCTCCTCCTTCAGGGGGAGAGACAGGCTGGCAGTGGGGTGCCTGCGCAGGCACAACCTACCAGCACGAGGCTGGAGAGTCTCCCCGGGACCTCCACCTCCAGAGCTCTCCCTAAGAGTTCTGCTCAGGGGCGGGTAGAGTTAGAGGGAGGCAAGCGACCATGGTGGAGATGCTTGCCCGGGCTGGCACCGGCATGCCAAAAGTGGGTGTTGAGGCAGGGTGTAGGGGCGCAAACCATGTCCTAGCTGCACTCATGGCCATGGGAGGGTACCCCTTTCATCTAGCCGACGACTTGTACTTCTGCCGACTATGTTGTCGCATATCCACCTGGTACACGCCTCATAGTCTTATCACGATTAGCAGGACAGTGTTGCCCTCTCTTTATAGGGCAGCCAGGTGCCGCGTGGAGGTAGAGATGTCCCGAGCTTCAGGGACTGTTCACTTCACGTCGGACATATGGACGTCACATTTCCTGCAAGTTTCAGGAAGATTGCACTAGGGGCTCTCATCCTAGCGCCTCCCAAAGACCACTCCCCATAGAAGTCTATGAAGACCGGTGCTCGGTCCGGTACTTTTTAAGGGGTTTTTAGAATCATAGAATCATAGAATCAAAGAGAGTTGGAAGGGGCCATACAGGCCATCTAGTCCAACCCCCTGCTCAATGCAGGATCAGCCCAGAGCATCCTAAAGCATCCAAGAAAAGTGTGTATCCAACCTTTGCTTGAAGACTGCCAGTGAGGGGGAGCTCACCACCTCCTTGGACAGCCTATTCCACTGCTGAACTACTCTGTTTAAACCCATTACCGCGTGTCCTCTCCTCTGCAGCCAGCAGAAACAGAAGGGTTTTTGCCCAGAAGGGCTTTGAATTGGCCACCGGGGGTCTGATTGGCAGTGGAGATTTTTTTAAAACATTATTTCAGCAGCTGCTACCACTGCTCAAGGATTTGAAAGCAGAGCATATGCAAGGAAACATTTTTTAAAAATAGATTTTACTTATTCAGAAGAGAAGACATTCCAAGAAGGGAATAACCAGCTACTTATTTCATTTACAGAACTATAAATAGGAACATTAAACTGTTGTTATCACCATACACCTTATGCATTTTTCAAAAATACTAATTTTTCCTCACAAGTTTCTATTCCCATCGTTTAGAAATACATATTCTATAAATCAATTAACTCTTTCCAACCCAATTCATCAATCAATATATTCTAATACTGGATTCGGTTTTCTATTAAAATCTGATATTGATCTGTTTTGCCTCAATCACGTACGTTTTGCCACTGACAAATTTTCCATCATTATGTGTCGATTCTGGGAGAGAAAATATTTTTCCAAAGGATGTGTGCGTCTCAAAAAGAAGCATGATAAACAGAGATTCTGCCTGAAATGTTGAAGAGGTCCCAAGAGCTATGTCGCACTGGGCTGGCCCGACCCCTGCCAGTCTCTATCCGGAGGGTGGGAGCAGTCTCAGAAGACTGGCAGCACTCTGGTGCGGCTGCTGCAGTCCGTCTATTGGCGCAGTCCCTGGGGGCGGGACTACGGACCTCATGCCCGAAGACTTCCGTTTGAGAGGGCGCACCAGTAGATGTTCCACATCAAAAGGGCTGGTGGCTCCTGACCTACACAAACCAAACAATTTCAGAAATTTAGATCCAAGTCCCCCTCAGCATGCCGGACTGCAGCAGCAGATCTGGCCTCAAAACTTTTTAAAGACGAAGAAGAGTTGGTTTTTATACGCCACTTTTCACTATCCTACAGAGCAGGGGTAGTCAAACTGCGGCCCTCCAGATGTCCATGGACTACAATTCCCAGGAGCCCCCTGCCAGCGTTCGCTGGCAGGGGGCTCCTGGGAATTGTAGTCCATGGACATCTGGAGGGCCGCAGTTTGACTACCCCTGCTACAGAGTATCCAACTTATAATCATCTTCCCATCCTCTCCGCGCGACCGACACCCTGTGAGGTAAGTGAGGCTGAAAGAGCTCTGAGAGAACTGTGATTAGCCCACTTGCCCAGCCAGTTGCATGTGGGGAATTAGAGGCCACAACTCTTAACCACTACAAAGGCGGCCAAACTGCGGCTCTCCAGATGTCCAAGGACTACAATTCCCATGAGACCGTGTCAGCTGGACATCTGGAGTGCTACAGTTTGGCCACCCCTGCACTCCACCAAGCTGGTCTCAAGATTTGCCACTTTTCTGGCCCATCTTAAGCAGGTGGGCCTGCTGTGGTTATTCCCTTTGTGGGCCTCCAAGGATTCTGCACAGAATCAGTTTCCTACATTTTTGGGGGGGGACAGGATTGTCTACTCTGGAGATTTGGGGACAAAGTGGTCAGGTTTCTGCAGATTGCTTCTGCAGATTGCTCCTTGACTTGGTGCAAATATCGATTTATTGAAAGCAGGCAAGTGAACCCAAACAGTACTTTGTCAGAATTGAGGCACAGTAATACAGCCGTCTGAAAGCGTTGCCCATAAGGCTGGGAGTTCGATTCCAGCAGCCGGCTCAATGTTGACTCAGCCTTCCATCCTTCTGAGGTCGGTGAAATGAGTACCCAGCTTGCTTGCTGGGGGGTAAACGGTAATGACTGGGGAAGGCCCTGGCAAACCACCCCGTGTTGAGTCTGCCATGAAAACGCTAGAGGGCGTCACCCCAAGGGTCAGACGTGACCCGGTGCTTGCACAGGGGATACCTTTACCTTTACCTTTAATACAGGCAAAGCATATAACCCCACGATCAACTTCCTCTCTCGTGGGAACCCGTGAAACATGGAAAATCTTCAGGATGCCCAAACAGCCCCAATAGCCAGGCACCCAAGGTCAAGGCGCCCCATTCCAGACGCAAAGGGAGACGGATGGAGGAAAGTGCGAAAACCACAGAATAAAGGCAATAAACATGAGCAGAGACTCCTACATCTATACTTCTAACAAATGCTAAAATGAATGGCAGAACCAGGGCACTTCTGACAGCAGCATATAATGCAAGAGAGTCCAGGCAGGCGTTTTCTCCACAGGAACTGAGCTCTGATGTCTGGAGCTCAGTTCTTATTCCAAGAGAACTCCAGGCCCCACCTAAAGGTTGCCAGCCATTCTGATCCCCATGTCAAGCGTTGCAAGAACTCACAACAAGCTTCTTTAACAAAGAGTTTATTGAGAAGTTACTTCATACACCTAAGCTAAAGAAGTCAAATCTGCCTGAGGACAGATTTGCCTCCCCTTATCAATACAGTTCTCCCGCCTAAAACTTGAAAGTTCCCAGGGGAGGGGGAAAGGAGGCACCAGGTGCCATAAACCATAGTGTTACAACTCGCACGTCCTTGGTCGTCTCCGGACAAGATAAGATGTTATGGTTACAAAAGGCAGACCCAGCCGGGAGGTTCAAAAGACAAATAATTCACAGCTCCCTGTGATCACAGGATGCAACAACATAGCTTCAGTTTCAGGCATGCAAGCATAATATATGGGCCTCGGGTTACATGGGGCCCCGAGAGCAAAGCAGAGAAAAGACAAGGCAAACAAAGATGGAGAAACTCATGCTAACTCATGGCAGGGTTCAGCAGCAATCCTGACACCCCACTGAGCTTTCCAGTCTCTCCCTCCTTCATTTTATGCCACTGCACCATCCACTCCCTCTGCACCTGCAACGCAAAGGAAGGAAGCCAGCTTCAAGTAAAATTGCTCACCGACAAACCCAGGAAGAGCTGTGAATCTGTGGATTCACAGCTCTTCCTGGGTTTGCCGGTGAGTAATTTTACTTGACGCACAGCATATCCCCAGCGCTCAATGCTGGCCTAATTGTCTGCATTAAATCTTTCAATGCAATTACCAGAGTTAATGTTGATGGAGACCGATTAGTGAAACAAAGGACAACCGTTTCAAGGGTTCCCATCATGGGCGGTTGAGTGGCATGCCTCTTCCGCAGTGCCAGGAACCCTGGAAACCGAAAGGCAAAATCCTGCGGGGGAAAGACTTTGGACATTTCCGCACCCGTTAAATGTAGCAAAATGCTTACCTTAAGTAAGCATTATATGCCAGCCGCTCCATATGACGTTGCCGACATCCAGCATCTGGGCAGGAGCGTGCTGGCTAAAAAGGTAAAGGTATCTCCTGTGCAGGCACCGGGTCATGTCTGACCCTTGGGGTGACGCCCTCCAGCGTTTTCATGGCAGACTCAATACGGGGTGGTTTGCCAGTGCCTTCCCCAGTCATTACCGTTTACCCCCCAGCAAGCTGGGGACTCATTTTACCGACCTCGGAAGGAGGGAAGGCTGAGTCGACCTTGAGCCGGCTGCTGGGATCGAACTCCCAGCCTCATGTGCAGAGCTTTCAGACTGCATGTCTGCTGCCTTTCCACTCTGCGCCACAAGAGGCTCATACAACCTGCTGGCTACATCCTCCATTTTAAAGCACTAGTTGGGGAATCGCAGAAAGTGGATTCCCCAACCTTTTTAGCATGAGCTACAGGAGAGCAACCAGCAAAGGGAAGGTACAGAGACTCAAACGTTCTAAAGCCTTGTCCTGCTCTCGAACCCGCCTCCCTCTCTCTTGTTCCTGGGGACGGAAATGTCTTTTTTTTTAAGTCTAACTTCCTGGAGCAATGAACAGACGGACAAGTGTGCAGGCGATGCCAGAAATAATTTTTTTCACCCAAAGTTGCTACACAAAGCATGCCTCTCTAGAGTCCCCTCCGCCAAAAATCAGGAATGAGATTAATTTTTAAAAGTTTCAAGATGCGTGATTCCATAAGGGGTGGTGTTCAGAAAGCACTGTGTATCTATGATTAGATTAGAAGCACGACTCCCCCCAGCATTCCTCCCCCTCCCTAGCCCGGAGCTCAACAGACAGCTGACCCTCAGCCATTTGGAAATAGCGGAAGAGAGCAACACAAGACTCTTCCACCTGTCAATCAAGCCAGGCAGCCAATCCCCTTTCTCCTTGTCTTAAAAGTCCTGTTTAAACGCCTATGCCTCTATGATTCTAGGCATTTCAACGGAGAACTATGATTTGATGCATAGGCATTTAAAGTGTGTTGCTCTCTTCCACTGTTTGTTGAGCTCTGTGCTGGGGACGGGGAGGCATACTGGGGGAAGCTGTGCTTCTCAGGATCAGCAGTTTGGTGGGGTCTTTCCCCTAGTTCAGTGGTCCTCAACCTTTTTATCACCAGGGACCACTCAACGCCGGGGACCACTCACCGGGGACCACTCAACGCCTTTTACTGAGGCCTGGTAGGGGGGGTAGTTTATTCCTCTACTCTCAGCCACTGCCCTAACGCTCTCTGATCGCTATGGTCATGTTTAAACACCCCTTCAAAATAAGAGACAGACACGCCACAACAATGAACATAAGGAACATTTTATTTTCATGGAAATTTTAACTCAAATCAACCCTGAGCTTGTTTCTCTGCAACGAGATAGTCCCATCTGGGAGTGATGGGAGACAAGGACACCCGAAGTGTGTTGTATAGGGCCGGGGGGGGATGAAGTAAAGGGCTGGGGGGGGGGAGAAGGCGTCCTTCGGGGCCCACCTCCAATTAGTCCAAGGACCACATGTGGTCCGCGGCCCACAGGTTGGGGATCACTACCCTAGTTGGCTCTGTCTGAGGCTCTGCAGAACCTGCTCCTCACATCTTCAGAGGGTTTGTTGGACAGATGTTGTGACCCTTTTAAATGAAAGGAGGGATTGTCTGGGGATAGACATGGTTCCCTCCCTGCCCCCGGGAAAGTCAGCCATTCCAGTTTGGTGGGAGCAACCTTTTCTGTCCTCGTACATTTTCATCTTGCTCTCCCTGCGGGGAACTCCAGTGAGTGGTGCTTGCACTTTTCCACCTCCCTGTTTTTATCCTCACAACGATCCTGCGAGGTAAACGAGGCCAAGCGAGTGAGGTCAGTCAGTAAATTTAACGGCCAAAATTGAAATGAGAACCCAGAACTTCCAGAACCCAATATGACACTCTGAATCACTGGGCCACCCTCACCCCAGAACAAATCCACTCTGAAGTTGGCTTGCAGAGAGCCAGTTTGGTGTAGTGGTTAAGAGTATGGACTTCTAATCTGGCATGCCGGGTTCGATTCTGCGCTCCCCCACATGCAGCCAGCTGGGTGACCTTGGGCTAGTCACAGCACTGATAAAGCTGTTCTGACCGAGCAGTGATATCAGGGCTCTCTCAGCCTCACCCACCTCACAGGGTGTCTGTTGTGGGGAGAGGAAAGGGAAGGCGATTGTAAGCCGCTTTGAGACTCCTTCGGGTAGGGGAAAGCGGCATATAAGAACCAACCCTTCTTCTTCTTCAGTAATCTCAGGGCTCTCTCAGCTTCACCCACCTCACAGGGTGTCTGTTGTGGGGAGAGGAAAGGGAAGGCGATTGTAAGCCGCTTTGAGACTCCTTCGGGTAGGGGAAAGCGGCATATAAGAACCAACCCTTCTTCTTCTATCTATCTTGCAGGCTGGAACGGCTTCAGGAGGCTGCTCCCCTTCATCCCTGTTCTTCACGGCAGTCGTCGAGCGATGACTCACCAGCTCAGTCACGATGGAGGGGAGCTGCTTTCATCCAGTGTGGAAATGCTGGGAAATGGAGAACAACCCTGGGCAAACATCCCCTGTGGCCATCTTCGGCTGCCCTTTTCCTGATCTTGTACACCAGGGGTAGTCAAACTGCGGCCCTCCAGATGTCCATGGACTACAATTCCCAGGAGCCCCTGCCAGCGAACGCTGGCAGGGGCTTCTGGGAATTGTAGTCCATGGACATCTGGAGGGCCGCAGTTTGACTACCCCTGTTGTACACCATCTCTTGCCTTTCGGAAGTATTATCCAGGCAGCAGCCAATAAAAATATTTTAAAACAGTAACTTTCTGAACAAAACCGAACCACACAGTGTTTTCATGGCAGACTCAATACAGGGTGGTTTGCCATTTCCTGGATGACACTATTAGGACAATCTAATCCCGGCTTTCTCAACCAGGGTTTCATGAAACTCTGGGGTTTCTTAGCAACCTTGGAGGGGTTTCCCCATTTGGTGGGAGTTCATTAATTTTGTATATATTTCAAAACATGGCTATATATCCAGGTCTGAGTATCCATCTTATCTCCTTTCCCGCTCTCTAATAGCAAGGGGTGCGGAGGGGTCTTCCGCCATGTTGGGGATTATGTTTTTAACGGGAGGTTTTAGTGGGGATTTTATGACATGTGACCTGCCACAAGCCAATTCGGGAGTGGCGGGAAATAATAATCTATAACCGCTCCTGCGGAGCGGAAAAAATAAAGGATTAAGGGCTAAAGGGGAGGAGATAAAAACTGTCCGGGATAAAAACTCGGACGGCCCAATCAGGAGCCGCAAAGCTCCCCATTGGCTGGTTGGCCCGGCCTCGCCTGGGCCGGCCGGGGAGTCAGCGCTCTGAGGAAGAAGCCTTCCCCAGCGGTAAATCCTCCGGCCGGCTTCCCCTCGCCCAGGGAGTCTTCTGCCGGGCCCTGGGGCAGCCTCGACTGCCCCTGGGCCTGGAAGTAGGCCGCAAAGCCCCCTTTCAGGCCACCTACCTGACTCCGTTCCTGCCTTCCTCCTGGCATTCCCTTTGTCCTTCCTTCCTTCCTCCCTCTCTCCTATCTGCCTTTTGTTCTCTACCTGTTTCTCTCCCTCTTCTTCTGCCTCTATCTTCCTCCTTTTCTTTCTGTCTTTCTCTCTGTCTCTCTTTCTCCCTTTCCTCCTTCCTTCATCGCGGGCAGGGGGCTCCTGGGAATTGTAGTCCATGGACATCTGGAGGGCCGCAGTTTGACTGCCCCTGAGCTAGATCATGACATTCCCTGCCTGAAAGCAAGATCTTGCAGCCTTTGTATTCTCCCGAATGTGTGTTCAAGGGATGCTATGTTTGTGGGCTGTTTGTGAGAAGGCACCGCTCAACTAGTCTGCCTCCATGTTTAGCATTCCCGTAGCACGGAGCTTCAGAACTGTAAACCAGGGTGGAGTAGCCTCCTGGCTTAGACTCCTGGGCCCCCTGGCTTGTTCCCATAAGACGCAGGGGCAGCATTGTCTATTTGAACACGTATACAATGATCCCATAGAATGGCGCAGAGTGGTAAAGCAGCCGACACGCTGTCTGAAGCTCTGCCCATGAGGCTGGGAGTTCGATCCCAGCAGCCGGCTCAAGGTCGACTCAGCCTTCCCTCCTTCCGAGGTCAGTAAAATGAGTACCCAGCTTGCTGGGGGGTAAACAGTCATGACTGGGGAAGGCACTGGCAAACCACCCCGTATTGAGTCTGCCATGAAAACGCTGGAGGACGTCACCCCAAGGGTCAGACATGACCCGGTGCTTGCCCAGGGGAGACCTTTACCTTTACAATGATCCCACAGAATACCTGAAAAATGGCTAAGGGCACTATGGACTGCCTGCAATTCTAACAAATTAATCTGAAGTTCCCTCTCTCCTGCCCACCTATGCTGTGCAGACAAACCCTTCACAGTCCCCCCCTCCCCCCCCCATGACAGAAGACATCCAGCCAGGACAACTTAATGCAGAATTCCAAAGGGTTATAAATTGTCTTGAGAGAGCCACAATAACAATCATTCATTCATTCATTCATTCATTCATTCATTCATTCATTCATTCATTCATTCATTCATTCATTCATTCATTGGGATTTTTATACCACCCGTTCTTTACGGCTCTGGGCGGTTCGCATGGAATGTTGCATAAATGTGCATGGACATTATTGGATGAGGCTGCAATCCAGTGCACGCGTCCTAAGCCGGACGTCCCCAGTAAGCCGAAATATATGCTTAGTCTTGAGGCTCCCTGTCTTCTTCTGCCGGCAGATCGGAGTCCTCCCGCAAACAGGGCAAGGGGAGGGGTGCCCTTGGAGAGAAGCCCTTGGCGCTTGCCCAGACGCTGGGAAAGAATATTAAGAGAGCCAGGGAAATGAAATGGGCAGATTAGCAAACAGACCGAGGAAAACCACAAGAGCAGCTTTGATTCGGCACGAGGACACCTGGCTCATCTTAACGGGAAAGCGGAAATCAGGACTGGAACCTTACGTTGGGGTAGAAGCGGAGCCACTTTCAGGAAATAAGACAGGCTTGCCTGACGTGTAGCTTCATATGGGGGGTTACTGGTTTTCAGGGCGCAGTCACATGATGTAAGCAGGGCGAACAGCATTACTTTAATGCACTCTTTCTCAACGGGGGTTTTGTGAAAGCCTGGGATGTCTTCGTGGCCCTGAAAGAGTTTCCTGAATGGGTGGGAGATAATTAATTTCTTAAAAATTTGTTAAGCGTTTATTGAATCATAGGACCATCTATGGTCCTGGCCACCTACCCCACTCTCCCATAATGGCCAGTGATGGGCCTGGAGGGGGTGAGAAGGAGAGGGACCCTGGGTGGGCGTGTCCACAGCTCTGCTTCCCAACTCTATTCTTCAAAGTCACGCCACTTCTGCAGTTTCTTGAAGCCCGAAGAATGTTTCTCAACGGAGTACTGTGTGCAGTTCTGGAGGCCTCACTTCAAGAAGGACGTGGATAAAATTGAAAGGGTACAGAGGAGAGCGACGAAGATGATCTGGGGCCAAGGGACCAAGCCCTATGAAGATAGGTTGAGGACTTGGGAATGTTCAGCCTGGAGAAAAGGAGGTTGAGAGGGGACATGATAGCCCTCTTTAAGTATTTGAAAGGTTGTCACTTGGAGGAGGGCAGGAGGCTGTTTCTGTTGGCTGCAGAAGAGAGGACACGCAGTAATGGGTTTAAACTTCAAGGACAACGATATAGGCTAGAGATCAGGAAAAAAGTTGTCACAGTCAGAGTAGTTCAGCAGTGGAATAGGCTGCCTAAGGAGGTGGGGAGCTCCCCCTCACTGGCAGTCTTCAAGCAAAGGTTGGATGCACACTTTTCTTGGATGCTTTAGGATGCTTAGGGCTGATCCTGCGTTGAGCAGGGGGTTGGACTAGATGGCCTCTATGACCCCTTCCAACTCTAGGATTCTATGATTCAATGGTAAGGAAGTTGAGAGAGGCTGGGTTAGTGGTTGACCAAAGATCTGGGAAGTTTGCATTGAGCCACGAACCTCACCGAGTGACCTTGGGACCACACTGTTGCTCAGTATAGCCTACTTCACCAGGCTGTTGTGATGCTAAAATGGAGAAGGGTGCGTAGGGAAGACAGGATCGAAATGGAGCCATTCAGTGCTGTGGAGAGGAATGCACTGCATACCTCCTGCCTCCCCGAGCAGAGATTCCTCTCAGAGAGGAAGCCCCTCCACCCCCACACAACCCCTGCTGCAAAAGGGGACAGAGACAGGCCTGCCTGGACAAGAAGGCGAATGCAGTCTTGGGCCGTATCAACTGAGGCATCTCCCCCTTTTAAGGGCACTTGTGGAAAAAACACTACTCTTCAGAAATTTCTGCTTGTACAGAGTTATTGAATTGTTTATGTATGTATGTACTGATTATGTCTAAAGTGCGTTTGTCTATGTATGTGTGTGTCCAAAGCAAGCTTTCTTCATGAAGCCCTGGGATTTCTTCACGGCCTTGGGAGGATTTCTTGAATGGGTGGGAGTTAATTGATTATGTATATTGGACCCCCAGTTATAGGTTCGTGTAGAATGGTACTGGCCAGATATCAGGAAAAATTAATATAAATATATATTAATTAATTTGTGTGTGTGTGTGTTAAACATTTGAAAGGGTACAGAGGAGAGCGACGAGGATGATTTGGGGCCAAGGGACCAAGCCCTATGAAGATCGGTTGAGGGACTTGGGAATGTCCAGCCTGGAGAAAAGGAGGTTGAGAGGGGACATGATAGCCCTCTTTAAGTATTTGAAAGGTGGTCACTTGGAGGAGGGCAGGAGGCTGTTTCTGCTGGCTGCAGAGGAGAGGACACGCAGTAATGGGTTTAAACTACAAGTACAACGATATAGGCTAGATATCAGGAAAAAGTTTTTCACAGTCAGAGTAGTTCAGCAGTGGAATAGGCTGCCTAAGGAGGTGGTGAGCTCCCCCTCACTGGCAGTCTTCAAGCAAAGGCTGGGTACACACTTTTCTTGGATGCTTTAGGATGCTTAGGGCTGATCCTGCGTTGAGCAGGGGGTTGGACTAGGCCTCTGTGGCCCCTTCCAACTCTATGATTCTATGATTTATCAGATGTTATGAACATATATGGTCATGTTGACTCACCCCCTCCCCCAATGATGGCCCTGGAGGGGGTGGGAAGGGGAGGAAGAATGCCCCTGACAAAGTTATTTATTTTTTTGCAGAAGATTAATTTGAAAACCTTACTCTAAGGCAGCTTACAAATAACTTTCTAAAAATATATTAAAACAACTTTGGATTACAATAAAGTCTGAGGCCAAGACATGCTCATCAAAAATACCCATGCCGAAACACCTGCAGCATTCCATCACATCAGCCCAAGCCCAGGTACAAACTGTTTCCTGGCGCTCCATTATCTGGCCATAAAACAGCTGTAAGGCAGAGGGCTGCTGTGGACATGGACAAAAGGGAGAAGGTGCAGAGGAGAGTGATGAGGATGATCTGGGGCCTGGGGACCAAGCCCTGGGAGGAAAGGCTGACGGACCTGGGAATGTTCAGCCTGCAGAAGGACGTTGAAGGGGGACAGGATGGCTCTCTTGAAGGACCTGAAAGGCGTGACATTGTATCTGAATAAACGACCATGCACATGAAAGCTCATACCTTGAATAAATCATTGTTGGTCTCAAAGGTGCAACTGGACTTAAACATTTTGTTTTATTTGAAAGGTTGTCGCTTGGATGAGGACAAGGAGCAGTTCCTGTTCACAGCAGAGGACTGGACCCCCCAGTAACAGGTCTGCGTAGAAAGGCACTGGCTAGAGATCCGGGAAAATGTTTTCACTGTCAGGATATAGTAGTGGAACTGCTGCCTAAGGAGGCGGGGAGCTCCCCCTCACTGGCAGTCTTTTCGTGGCGGCAGGACAGAGACTTATTCTGGGTCCTTTAAGCTGGTCTTGCATTGAGCCCCTCTGAACTCTGTGAGTCTGCTCTAAGGTCTCCTGTTCTGCTCTTGGGAGCTGAGCCAGGCACAGAGAAGGATGGAGCTCAGCCCCTCCCGAGCTCAGCTTCAGCAAGTGCCACAAGGCGGGACGGGGGAGATCCCCCTCTGACCTGAATGTTCAGAAGCCTCGCTTTTCAAGGCACCGTCGACAGAAAGCGGGAGCCGTCTCCTGCAGCCGTGCCACTGCTTAGCAACCATTCATCAACCCCCCTGGAAAACACAAAGAGAAGCACCCACTGGAGAGGCTGGAAGATAATGCAGGTAACAGAGCTCCACCCAGAGAAGGCGCAAAAAGGACCGAATGCCCGGTTTCCCCTCTGGAGCCCTGGGGCCTTCTCGCAGTTTTTGTTTTCGTTTGGAGGGGGGGGGAGAGGGAACGCCGTGTCCTCCGTCATTCCATGCTTTCTTTGTCACCACATGGTTAACCTTTTGACAGAGGAGTGGGTCTCTCAGAGAGAATCATAGAATCACAGAATCATTGAGTTGGAAGGGGCCATAGAGGAAATCTAGTCCAACCCCCTGCTCTACGCAGGATCTCTAACCAATTTCTTATCCACCTAACTATCTGAAAATCCAGATTGCAGTCCTTGAATTTACCCATCAGAACATCATGGGGAACCTTATCAAAAGCTTTTCTAAAATCCAAGTAAACGACATCAACCGAATTTCCATGATCCAGCAAACCTGTTACTTGGTCAAAAAAGGAAACCTGGTTGGTCTGGCAGGACCTGTTGGAGACAAATCCATCCTGACTTCCTTGGATCACCAAATTGTCCTCCAGATGTTTGCAGATCGCTCACTTTAATATCTGCTCCATTATCTTCCCCACAACAGAGGTCAGACTCACTGGTCTGTAGTTGTGGGGAGAGGAAAGGGAAGGTGATTGTCTGCCGCTTTGAGCCTCCTTCGGGTAGGGAAAAGCGGCATATAAG
Organism: Paroedura picta; assembly: GCF_049243985.1. Taxonomy (NCBI): domain Eukaryota; kingdom Metazoa; phylum Chordata; class Lepidosauria; order Squamata; family Gekkonidae; genus Paroedura; species Paroedura picta. The sequence goes on along the minus strand of NC_135385.1, from coordinate 12,591,159 downwards.
AACCAACTCTTCTTCTTCTTCTTCTTCTTCTTAAGGATGTGCGAACTGGTCCTCTCAGTAGGGGAACGATTCGAAGGGGACATTGCTGTATTTCCAAGCTTGGGAACTGGACATCCCCTTACCAGTTGGCTCTCTCCCTACGTCATGGGCAGTAGCTGCTGTTGTGAGCTTCTGGCAATGTGAGGAAGGTGGGTTTTTGTTTTTATTTGGCATACCCTCGATCTCCGCCTCCTAACCAGTGTATTAATGGTGGCTTGTTTGTTTTGGGATGTATTCTAACTCTGAGTTCAATTGTTTCAGTGATGTGTTGGGTAATTGCAATGGATTTAAAATGGTATTTTATCATGCACTGTTTAAACCAGGGGTAGTCAAACTGCGGCCCTCCAGATGTCCATGGACTACAATTCCCATGAGCCCCTGCCAGCGAAAGCTGGCAGGGGCTCATGGGAATTGTAGTCCATGGACATCTGGAGGGCCGCAGTTTGACTACCCCTGGTTTAAACTGTTGGCCACTGGGAGAAGAAAGGTGAAATATAAGTCATGTCAATGAAGACATGAAAGACATGCAAAACCTCCAAAAAGACAGGACTGCGTTGTTCAGGCGTCAGCAACCATTCACCCCCACGGCCGCGCAGAAGCCTCGCTGAGCCCCAGTGAGACCCATTCCCAGCCCTCGGGCTCCTGCTCCGTCCGGCTGCTGGAGGGGAAAAAACCTTTTTGGAGGATCTGGCCGGCAGGCTGTCCGGTGCGCTCGTCCTACAACTCCTCCTGCCAGCAGCTGCAGCTCGTGTCTCATGCTGAGCATGCTCAAGAGAACTGAGCATGCTCAGCAGCCGACTCTGAAGGGTCTGCCCTGAGTTCACAGCAGCAACTGCAGCTCAGCGAATACTGAATTAAATTCACCCATTCCTGTCCATTTTAGTTCCCTGATTCCTAAAATGTCGATGTTCAGCCTTGTCATCTCTTGTTTGACCACGTCCAGCTTGCCTTGATTCATGGATCTGACGTTCCGGTTCTTTACAGCATCGGACTGTCTTTTCGCCACCAGTTACTTCCACAACTGAGCGTCCTTTCGGCTTTGGCCCAGCCGCTTCATTCATTCTGGCGCTACTCGTACTAGCCGTCTGCTCATCCCCAGTAGCATATTGGACACCTTCCGACCTGAGGGGCTCATCTTCCGGCGTCATATCGTTATGCCTATTGGAACTGTCCATAGAGTTTTCATGGCAAAGATACTGGAGTGGTTTGCCATTTCCTTCTCCAGTGGATCACCTTTTGTCAGAGCTCTCAGCTATGTCCTGTCCGTCTTGGGTGGCCCTGCACGGCATAGCTCATAGCTTCCCTGAACTACGCAAGCCCCCTTGCCACAACAAGGCAGTGATCCTTGAAGGGGGTGGTTAGGAGTACGGACTTTTAATCTGGTGAACCGGTTTGATTCCCCACTCCCTCACATGCAACCAGCTAGGTGACCTAGGGCTCGCCACAGTACTGATAAAGCTCTTCTGACTAATGTCAGGGCTCCCTCAGCCTCACCCACCCCACAAGGTGTCTGTTGTGGGGAGAGGAAAGGGAAGGCGACTGGAAGCTGCTTTGAGACTCCTGGTAGAAAAACGCGGCATGTAAGAACCAACTCTTCTTCTTCTTCTTCTAAAGGCCCAGTAGAGAGGCTGTATCTCCTCTTTCATTCATGTGCATGCACTCCAATGAACATTTCATACCGTGCAGCTGCCACGGTATCTTTGAATTGTTGAGAACATATCGCAAGACAATTTCTGGGCATCTTTTTCCTGATATAACTTTAAGCAAGAACACACTTTGTTGTCATTTAGATCTGTTAAGAGCAGTTGGTTGTGATGCGTGCAAATTCTAGGGGAGCTGTCCCCATCCCCTGGTCCGGGGACCGGGACCGGTCCGTGGATCGTTCGGTACTGGGCCGCAGCTCCTCCTCGTCCTCCTCCCCGGCTGCTGCCTCGGGGGCTGCCCTGCCACTCTGCTGCTGGCTCACCTTTGGTGCTCTCCAGCGGCCGTCATGGCTGGGCTCCCCCTCGGCGTGGCACTGCACAGCTGCTGCTGGCCTTGATAGCCAGCCTGGTGCAGTGGTGAAGAGCAGCGATCTCTGATCTGGAGAGCTGGGTTTGATCCCTTACTCGACTTCCACAGCTGCGTAACCTTGGGCCAGTCCCAGTTCTACCAGAGCTCTCTCAGCCTCACCTGCCTCACATTATTTCTGTTGTGGGGAGAGGAAAGGCAGGCGAATGCAAAACGCTTTGGGTCTCCTTCAGGTAGTGAAACACGGGGTTAAAAAAAAAACCCCGAGCTCTTCTTCTTAAAGCAGGGTCTCTCATCCAGGATTTCATGAAATGGCCTTGGAATGGTTTCCTGAATGGGCGGCCCCACAATGGACAATGATGAGCCTGGAGTGGGGGGGGGGAGGGGAGGGTCCCCGGTTGGCGTGTCCACAGCTATGCTTCTGCATGATCATGCCGCTTCTCTGGTTTCTTGAAGCCTGAAGAATGTTCCAGGGGTTTTTCAAGGGTAAAAATGTTGACACATGCGTGGCTTACCATGGCTATAGATTCCCAGCATTAAGAATAATAAGAAATGTATTAAGGACAAAACATTCACACACCCTATGAGGTGGGTGGGGCTGGGAAAGCTCTAGGAGAACTGCTCTGCAAGAACAGACTAGCCTAAGATCACCCAGCTGGATGCACGTGAAGGAGCAGGGGATCAAACCTGGTTCTCCAGATCAGAGGGTACCACTCTTAACCACGACACCCTTGGTTAGTTCCATGTGATGATGGCTGCCATCAATATGTAATCATCCCTCGCTGTCAGAAAGTGCTTCCTAATATTTAAATGGCCCAGGGAAATGACCCAAGAGGAGGGGGCTCAAATCACCTGTCCTCCACCTGTCCCTGGTGCAAATGGTCCTTCTGGCTGCTTTTAAGAAAAAGAGAGAAACCCCTTCTTGAATCTTGGTGATTCCTTTGGCTCTGCAGAGGTCAGTTTGAGTCGCGATCCCCAACCTGTGGGCTGCGGACCACACGTGGTCCTTCAACTAATTGGAGGTGGGCCACGAAGGACGCCTCCCCCCCTCCGGCCCTTTACTTCATCCCCCCCGGCCCTTTACAACACACTTTGGGGTCCTTGTCTCCCATCACTCCCAGATGGGACTATCTCGTTGCAGAGAAACAAGCTCAGGGTTCCCATTGATTTGTCATTGTCATGAGTTAAAATTTCCATGAAAATAACATGTTCCTTATGTTCATTGTTGTGGCGTGTCTGTATCTTATCTTGAAGGGATGTTTAAACATTACCATAGCGATCAGAGAGCGTTAGGGCAGTGGTTGAGAGTAGAGGAGTAAACTACCCCCCCACCGGGCCTCAGTAAAAGGCGTTGAGTGGTCTCCGGCGTTGAGTGGTCCCTGGTGATAAAAAGGTTGGGGACCACTGAGTTTGAGCATCCTTGCTGAACTTGTTTGAGTTCTGCATTGTATCACAGTCCCAGCCAACTAACTCAGTGCTCACTCTTTTGACTGGAGGAGGGGGTGAGGGTGGTGAGAAATTGCTTTCCCTTTGATAAAGTGCACCCTTGAGCATTGTATTCAAATGGTCCCCCCTCTAATCTGGCCCAGCAGGCTTGCTAAGAATGTATTTTCACATTCCTCATCCTCCGACCCCGTTGCGGGCTTATTCTACCTGACAGGCCATTTTATCATTATTCTTAAAAGCAGAGACCTGCCACCAATAATTTATGTCGTGTCAACCCATAGATAACTAATGACTTGCTGGTGGTGGCTGGTATTTCCCTGCTTGACAGTACTTTGTACTTGGTTTTTTTTAGTGGGCTGAGAGACACGGGATTTGTAATTATGGGGTTCTTGAGGTGGGCGCTTGGTGCTTCCCAGTCAAGGGCTTCCTTCAGAACTTAAGTGTTTCCTCTAGGGATGGCCAAATGATGGCTCTCCAGATGTCCTGGCAGGGGCTCATGGGAATTGTAGTCCATCTGGACATCTGGAAAGCTACCAGAAATGTACAGTGTGTGGATATCTGTAACACTGACAACCTGACACGGCATTTGGGAGAACCAGGCCCTCACCTGCCTATACAGTCACCTGTTAGAAGAAAGGTGAGGGCCATTCCGCACCAGGATCTATGTAGCAAATTGGTTGCGGAACGAAAAAACGCCATTTTAAATAGTGGAATTCGTCGTTATGCATACCTGCCTTTGTAGTGGAATCCAGTTGCATTTCTATCGTTTCCCACAGGTTTCCGGTCTTGGCAAAAATCGCTAGCCAGGAAGCACTATTGCCGAGTTTTGTCCCACCCCTGGCCGTCAAGCAGCCAATGGGCGGCCGTTATCATGCTCCCGAAAAGCCCCTTTCCCTTTAAGGAAGGTTTAAAAAAAAAACACGTTGCAACGAATCTGCGTTGATTCGTTGCAACGGAGAGACCCATCTAGCTAGCAGGTGGTGTTTGAGCTGCCGTTTCATCGTTGCCATGCTCCCCCCGAGTGAAAAAAAAATCCCCCCCCCTCACGGGCCGAAAATAGAGGGGGAAATAGAGGGAAAATAAACCAGCAAACGGGGCTGTGTGATGCTTGGTGTTTGGTGACTTAAAACAGCTCTGGGGAGGGACTGCAGCCGGGGAAGCCTCGCTGGGTAAACAAAGGCTCACTGGTGTGTTGATCTCCGCTCGCTCCGAGAAAAAGAAATGGCGATCGCTTCGCCTGAAGATCAGAGGAGAGAGCCAGGGAGAGGGACTTTGCAGAAACCGCAACAATGGTAACGCACAGAACTTTCCCGCTAGTGTTGCAGATTGGTTGCAAGAGTGTAGCGCTTTCCGGAGGGTGAATCCACTTTTTGGGATTTCCCTGAAAGCACTACAACGAAGCTGCAGATTGTGTTGCAGATTGTCAACGACGTTGTGCATAACAGCAAATCAGTAACGATTTCAATTTCCAACCATTGTGCAATTTGAACGAGTGCGGAATGGCCCTGGTTCTTATATACTGCTTTTCTTTACAAGAAGGAGTCTTAAAGCAGCTTACAATCACCTTCCCTTTCCTCTAGCCACAACGCTATGAGGTAGATGAGGCTGAGAGAGCCCTGACATTACTCCTCTGTGAGAACAGCACTATCAGAACTGTGACGAGTGGGGAATCAAACCTGGCTCACCAGATTAGAAGTTGTCGTTCCTGACTACTACACCAAGCTGGCTCCTAACCACTACACCAAGACATTAATGCAAGGGTGGCCAATTAAATTGTTTTGTGCCAACCCCCCCCCCCAGGATGTTGTTAATGGGTACTTTCAAACTCACCATCCCACGAGGAAGGCCTCCTTCCAGTGTCTTCAGGTCAGGTGCTCCTGCACAAATGAAAAAACACATAGTCCAAACCTTCTCCCTCCCATGAATAGCAGAGAAATAGTCTTTGTTGAGGCGCCAGAGTCACTGTCCCTGTCTTCACCAAGAACAGTGGATTCCATGGGGGAGACACAGAATCTGGGAGCTGTGTTTCTGCAGGAAGAGAAAATAAGATCACTAAGGCACCCCCACCCCCTTCATCCCTGCAGATGGCCTTGACCGGGTATCACATGTTGCAGTGTATACATGGAAAAACATGATCAAGATCTCAAGCAAGTCCAAAAGTTCAGTCATAGTAAATACTCACAAAAGTGCAAGTTGCCAAGGATGGCAAGGACCGGGGTGGCAACGAATAAACATTTAAACAAATATTATCTGTCAATGCATAAAGGCAAACCCAACCAGCAAGGCACCCTGAGAAGCAAGCTTGCCCGAAGTGAGGGGCATCTGGTGGAAAATGCTCTCCTCCAATCTCTCCTTTGGGTATGATGGCTGGAAGTTTGAGCCTCACCATCTCCAATCCCATTGCTGGCACTGAAAAGGCGGCTGGATCCTTCCAGTACAGGGTCCATCCTCTCCGGATTAGGCATGTGCAGATTCGGCTCGGAAACGCCTGAATCGGCCGAATTGGAGCCGATTCGGACGTTTCCAAGCCTAAAACGGTCCGAAAGGGACCGTCCACCATCTTTAAAAGGCCGAATCCATGAGATTCGGACAAATCGATTCCGACTCGATTTGCGGCGATTAGCCAGCTGTTTGCAGCCTCGTGGCTGCTGTAGTGTCCTGGCTGCCTTTTTTTTTCCCCTTCTTTTTTTTTTTGGCGCCTAAAATGGCTCCCAGGGGGAGGGGGGAGTGAGTGGCCAATCAGCATGCCTGTAGCTTTTCAGCTACAGGCATTTGGCCACTCACAGCAGCTTTTTGATTTTTAAATCCCTGGCTTTGTGTAGCCTCTGCCCATGAGATAGAAAATAGATAGTTTCTTTCCTAAGTAGCCAGGACTGCATTTCCTAAGTATCCAGGGTCTCTGGCTGCTGGAGCTCACTCTGCTGCTGAGCTCTGGCTGGGTGCTCAGGTGGTAGAGAGCTGCAGTGACCCATAGGTCTGCTGCCTGCCTCCCACCCTTGCTGCCTGCCTGCCTGCTGCCCTGCTGCACTTCTGCCTGAGGATCATTGCTGGAAAAGACATCATGGGTTTGATTTAGGGTTTTTTCCCTGTCATCTTTTCTATTTTTCTATTGCCCCCCTTCTCCCTCTTCTGTGTCCTCCCTCTTTTAAAAACACTTTGGGTTTCTGTGGGTGGGGTGCTTTTGGGTGGGGGGGGTTAGGGAAATATTTTGTTGCACTTGTTCTGTCTTGTTGTAGTTGTTTTAAAGTTATTGTTTTAGAGTTACTGTTTTTACTGTTTAAAAGTTACTGTTTTTAAAAGTTACTGTTCTGTTGTTCTGTTTTGGGGTGTTTGCTGCTGTTTTGTGTGTGTGTGGGGGGAGTTATTTTCTTTTGGCCTGTTTTGGCCAGGTGCCACCTTTGGGGTAGTGCTTGGTGATGGTTCTTTGTTTCCTGTTGCTAGTGTGTGTTTTGTTTTTTTTGGGGGGGAGTTGATTTTTGGTACTGGTTAGTTGTTTGCATTTGCTGGTAAGGCCTTGCAGGGCTAGTTTTGGCCAGGTGCCACCTTTGGGGTACTGCCCTGGGTAGCTGCCAGCTGGTTGGTTTTCTAAAGATTGTTTCCTGGGATGATTTCTGGGTTCTTCTTGGGGTGCCCGATTAGGCCTGACCTTTTAAATAGGCAGTAAGATACATAGTTTTAGGAAACATTACTAATAATTTTTTTAAATAGATAGTTTCTTTCCTAAGTAGCCAGGACTGCATTTATAAGATATTAGGGGTTAGTTTTAAACTTGAAAACAACAGGGGCTGTGGCTTCTGTCCATTGAAGGGCAGCTTTCCTGGTAGAGACAGGACTAGATTTAGAGGCCAACAGGTTTAGGGTTTCTTCTTAGCAGATCAGGTGGGGGCTTGGTGCATAAATCTGCTCCAGCTTCCCTCCTAGCTAGTAACACTCAGGTAGCTTAAAACACTTGTAAAAAGGTTTTTTTTCCCCCCTAATTTTTCCCCGCTGTAGGGACATTTAAAATTAGCTTGGCTTAGCACAGACAAGTTCCTTAAGTTTAAAAAGAGAGAGAGAGAGAGAGAGAGAGAGAGAGAGAGAGAGAGAGAGAGAACAGGAAAACTCCATAGAAGTCAGGTCAGCTTAGGGTTTATCTAAGAAAACAAAACAGGTAGCTGGTTAGAGGTTTTATAGGTTTCCAGCAAGGTTTCCTTAGAAACAGGTGTTAGAACAGTTAGTGGCAGGGCCTCAAATTTCCCTGTCTCTTAGATTAGACACAGTTTGTCTAAGGCAAAAGACATGAGTGGTAAGAAGGAAGGTCAGGCTAGGGTCCCTGGGGGAAAGGCCCTACGGAAAACTAGAGGGGTGGGGGGGAGTGAGAGGGGGAAGGAATCATCCTTCCCCCCACCTGTCTTGGGGGGTGAAATACCTCTGGCCAGAGTGGTGCAATAAAGAGCATCCGAAAGGGTCTCTTTATTGAGGCGGCTGCCAGGGTGCCCCCTTCTAAGGTGTGTCAGGCAGGGGTCATTGCTGGCACTTCTGCGGGGCCTGCTGATCAGGCAGCCCCTCGTGTCGCTCCCTTTGCTAGTGAGACATGGGGGTGTCAGGAGGAGTTGCCTGATCTCTCCCTCGGGGTGGGCCTTGGGGACATCAGTGGCTTGTCCTTCTTGTCCCCAGGCATCACCTTGGGGGTGCAGAGAATCACAGAATCATAGAGTTGGAAGGGGCCACAGAGGCCATCTAGTCCAACCCCCTGCTCAACGCAGGATCAGCCCAAAGCATCCTAAAGCATCCAAGAAAAGTGTGCATCCAACCTTTGCTTGAAGACTGCCAGTGAGGGGGAGCTCAGTGAGGCAGCCTATTCCACTGCTGAAATACTCTGACTGTGAAAAATGTTTTCCTGATATCTAGCCTATATCGTTGTACTTGAAGTTTAAACCCATTACTGCGTGTCCTCTCCTCTGCAGCCAGCAGAAACAGCATCCTGCCCTCCTCCAAGTGACAACCTTTCAAATACTTAAAGGGGGCTATCATGTCCCCTCTCAACCTCCTTTTCTCCAGGCTGAACATTCCCAAGTCCCTCAACCTATCTTCATAGGGCTTGGTCCCTTGGCCCCAGATCATCTTCGCCGCTCTCCTTTGTACCCTTTCAATTTTATCCACGTCCTTCTTGAAGTGAGGCCTGCAGAACTGCACACAGGACTCCAGGGGTGGTCTGACCAGTGCCGTATACAATGGGACTATGACACCTTGTGCCTTGGAGGAGCCTTGGAGCCTTGCAGGAGATAGGTGAGGGACTGGCCCGCCAGTCTACTCCCCTTTCTCCTCCAGGATCCAGCAGGCTGGAGTTGAGGGGGGAACAGGAGCAGATGGAAGAGGTGATGCAAGAGGGAGAGATGGAGGTGGCACCCCCTGCCCCGCCATCTTGACCCCTTCCCCCTCCCTCACCTTCTGTCCCTCAGGACACGGTGTGTCCGGCCCAAGCTCCTCACAGGAGGCAGCTCAGGGGACTTCCAAGGCTGCAAGCCAGTCTGCGTTGTCCAAAGGCTCCAAAGTCTGGCATTACTTCCAGATAGTGGAGGGAACCCACCTAGCAGAGTGCCAGCTCCGCAGGCAGAGGGTTAGTTGTGGAAGGCAGGAGCGTCACTACACAACTAGCAGCCTCATGAACCACCTGAAGAGGCACCACCAGGCTGTCCTGCTTCAGGGGGAGAGACAGGCTGGCAGCGGCATGCCAAAAGGGGGGTTTGAGGCAGGGTGTAGGGCCGCAAACCATGACCTAGCTGCGCTCATGGCCATGGGAGGGTACCCCTTTCGTCTGGCCGACGACTTGTACTTCCGCCGACTATGTCGTCGCATATCCTCCTGGTACACGCCTCCTAGTCGTACCATGATTAGCAGGACAGTGTGGCCCTCTCTTTATAGCAAGGTGACCAGATGACCCGAAAATGGCGGGACAGTCCCGCCTTGGGTGCAAAAGTCCCCCGTCCCACCCAAGTTTCCCTCTTCCCCGCGTTGAAGTCGCTCCGGCGGCGGGTGGAGGGGTTTCCCTTCCCCTTGGCCCAGCCAGCGCACCTGCTGTGTCTGAGACGTCAAGGTTAACTGTCTCGGGACCGGTCGTTTGATTTGCTTCTGGGTCATTTCCTTTCTAAGCTGGTGATTTCTTCCTTCCCGTCCCCCCCCCCATCCCACTTAGACCTTCACTCAAGTCGGAGGGGGGGTTGTGAAGGGGGTGGTCTGGTGCACCTGTTGGAAATTGTGTTGCTGGCAGGTGAGTGTCGTGGCTTAGCTTTTTGCAAAGCGACCGAAACAGGGGCTTGCGCGCTTAGGGGTCGAAGTCTGCATTCTGCAGCAGGGCTCGGCAGGAAGAGAGCCGTGCAAGTTTGTCCTCTATCTCCGCCCCCTGCGGTTGCTACTTCTGCTGTCGGGACTGCAAGCGTTCTTTGATGCTTCCCTCCAAAAGGGCTCTGCGGTTTATTTTTGTCCTGGATCGAGCGCTTGGGTGCGTAAAACAGGGGCATTGCCTCCTCCCCGACCCCTGGTAACATCTGAGGCTGATGTTGCATTTGTTTGTGTGTATGGGTGGGGTGGGGGGGGAGGCAACTTGGCTCTTCTAAATTTGTTGGGAGCTCATCGAAAGGGAACCAAAGGGGTCATATGCCCTGGGGGGAAGTTTAAGAGAAAAGCTTGTTTACGGCTTCTGACAGATGCTCCATGCTTGATCTGACCAGAATCCCATCTTTGGCAAGCCAGACAGCAAGGCTTCACGGCCCCAATTCCTTGCGTTTTAAGAAAATGCAGAAGAGCAGACCCGAGTGCAGCTTGGGGCTGGCGTCCTGCAGCGGGAGGGAAGTGATTTACCGGGAGGAGACGGGGAGAAAAACCAGATGAGCTGAACGTCATCAAGGGAGGGGGCGTGGAGAGAGGCGTCCTGACACCTTCATTGACTCCCCTGGTTACTGAATCTCTGAAGAGCTTCAGATCTGCAGCACAAGGTTCTTTTGAAGATTTTATTGTTGATGTAGCAAAACAGCAGGAGGCTCTTACAGACTTGGCTTTCCATTCAAGTGGCAAGGTCACTAGGAAGGCCCGACACTTGATTATAAGTGTTTTCTTCCCAAACAAATTTGTTCTCAAGATATAAGGTTTTTAGAGTCAAAGCACCTTTCTTTAGAAGAAAGAGGGTGGAAAGCTGGAACACCCACAATCCAAAACACAATTAATATGCTGCTTCGTTTTAATGGCTTCATGTTATTTTAATGATTTTATCTGAACTTTTGTGCAACCCTTTTGAATGCCAGCTTGGTCTAGTGGTTAAAAGCTGTGGACTCCAATCTGAAGAACTGGGTTTGATTCCCCCAGCTCCTCCACATGCAGCCAGCTGGGTGACCTTGGGCCAGTTACTGTTCTTTCAAGAAGAAGAAGAAGAAGAAGAAGAAGAAGAGTTGGTTCTTATATGCCGCTTTTCCCTGCCTGAAGGAGGCTCAAAGCGGCTTACAGTCGCCTTCCCATTCCTCTCCCCACAACAGACACCCTGTGGAGTGGGTGAGGCTGAGAGAGCCCTGATATTCCTGCTCGGTCAGAACAGTTTTATCAGTGCCATGGCGAGCCCAAGGTCACCCAGCTGGTTGCATGTGGGGGAGCGGGGAATCGAACCTGGCATGCCAGATTAGAAGTCCACACTCCTAACCACGACACCAAACTGGCTCTCAGCCTCACCTATCTCACAGGGTGCCTGTCATTGGGAGAGGAAGGAAAAGGTGTTTGCAAGCTGCTTGGAGACTCCTTTGGGTAGTGAAAAGTGGGGCATTAAAAAAACAGCTCTTCTTCTTTTACAATTTTATTTTTTTTCATGTTTACTTTGTGAGCCACCACAGGCATGTATCCTGAGAGGCAGTGAAGATGGTTTCTAAGTAGAAAAAGATTCGTTGTTCTGGACTCATTGTGCCAAACTAGGATTCCTCAGTCCTTGATGAGCCAAAGGCAGAAGTTTGTTTTAAGGTTAATTCCTGACGTGCCCAAAAGGTCTGTGGAGGAATTGATGTTTTAATTCTCCAACACTGATCCATAAATTTCCAGCAGGCTAGCTCTTTATGTCCTTGCAGCCAGGAAAATAAGAGCCATAATGCGCAAGGAAAATGGTATTTTGAGACTCTTAAGCTATATATGCTGTACTTAAATTGTGAAAGGGGCTATGAATGTAATGAAGAGCTGTCAGCACACTGCAACAAGAAGGCTTTGGTGCAAACAGTTGACTTCCTCCAAAAGCATGATACCGGAAATGGAAAAAGGAAGATATTACTCACATGCACACACACATTCTCACAAACACACACACGAATTAATGGCTAAGATTCCAGGACTCCAGGCTGTACCTGGAGGTTGGCAACTGGGGGGTCAATGGTGTCCCTCTATACCAGGGGTAGTCAAACTGCAGCCCTCCAGATGTCCATGGACTACAATTCCCAGAAGCCCCTGCCAGCAAATGCCCCTGCCAGCAAGCTGGGTCCTCATTTTACCGACCTCGGAAGGATGGAAGGCTGAGTCCACCTTGAGCCGACTGCTGGGATTGAACTCCCAGTCTCATGGTCTCCTCAGCTTGAGACAGCATGTCTGCTGCCTTACCACTCTGCGCCACAAGAGGCTTCTTCCAGTGTTCATTAAATGGACTGAATTAAAACAATAATGGAATTATGAGAAATGGAATTAGTTTAGGATTAGAAGAGTTTTTTTGCTGTAGTGATAACAAATATGGTAATCCTATATTTATTAGAGCCTCTTGTGGCGCAGAGTGGTAAGGCAGCCGACATGCAGTCTGAAAGCTCTGCCCATGAGGCTGGGAGTTCGATCCCAGCAGCCGGCTCAAGGTCGACTCAGCCTTCCCTCCTTCCGAGGTCGGTAAAATGAGGACCCAGCTTGCTGGGGGGTAGAACGGTCATGACTGGGGAAGGCACTGGCAAACCAGCCCGTATTGATTCATGTGTGTAGCCATGTTGGTCTGAAGTCGCAGAACAACATTTGAGTCCAATGGCACTTTGAAGACCAACCAAGTTTTATTCTAGGCTTTCATGAGCACGCAGGCTTCCTCAGACAATGGAATAGGAATCATCAAAGTGCAGATATAATTAACTCTGCCATTCTATCTGCACTCTGATTATTCGTATTTCATTGTCTGGGAAAGTCTGCCTGGACCAAGAGAGGAAGTGTGCTTGTCCAGTCGGGACGTATGACTAGCAGTAGCCCGCTCCACCAGAAACCTGGGTGTGATCCTTGACGCCTCCCTCTCCATGGAGGTGCAGGTCAGAAGCCAGCTTGGTTTACTGGTTAGGAGTGCGGACTTCTAATCTGGCAAGCTGGGTTCGATTCTGCACTCCCCCAAATGCAGCCGGCTCGGTGACCTTGGGCTCGCCACGGCACTGATAAAACTGTTCTGACTGAGCAGGAATCTCAGGGCTCTCTCAGCCTCACCCACCTCACAGGGTGTCTGTTGTGGGGAGAGGAATGGGAAGGCGACTGGAAGCCGCTTTGAGCCTCCTTCGGGTAGAGAAAAGTGGCATATAAGAACCAGCTCTTCTTCTCCTTCAGTAATCTCAGGGCTCTCTCAGCCTCCCCTCCCTCACAGGGTGTCTGTTGTGGGGAGAGGAAGGGAAGGCGATTGGAAGCCACTTTGAGCCTCCTTCGGGTAGAGAAAAGTGGCATATAAGAACCAACCCTTCTTCTTCTTCAGTAATCTCAGGGCTCTCTCAGCCTCCCCTCCCTCACAGGGTGTCTGTTGTGGGGAGAGGAATGGGAAGGCGACTGGAAGCCGCTTTGAGCCTCCTTCGGGTAGAGAAAAGTGGCATATAAGAACCAACTCTTCTTCTTCTTCAGTAATCTCAGGGCTCTCTCAGCCTCCCCTCCCTCACAGGGTGTCTGTTGTGGGGAGAGGAATGGGAAGGCGACTGGAAGCCGCTTTGAGCCTCCTTCGGGTAGAGAAAAGCGGCATATAAGAACCAACTCTTCTTCTTCTTCAGTAATCTCAGGGCTCTCTCAGCCTCCCCTCCCTCACAGGGTGTCTGTTGTGGGGAGAGGAATGGGAAGGCGATTGGAAGCCGCTTTGAGCCTCCTTCGGGTAGAGAAAAGTGGCATATAAGAACCAACCCTTCTTCTTCTTCAGTAATCTCAGGGCTCTCTCAGCCTCCCCTCCCTCACAGGGTGTCTGTTGTGGGGAGAGGAATGGGAAGGCGACTGGAAGCCGCTTTGAGCCTCCTTCGGGTAGAGAAAAGCGGCATATAAGAACCAACTCTTCTTCTTCTTCAGTAATCTCAGGGCTCTCTCAGCCTCCCCTCCCTCACAGGGTGTCTGTTGTGGGGAGAGGAATGGGAAGGCGATTGGAAGCCGCTTTGAGCCTCCTTCGGGTAGAGAAAAGTGGCATATAAGAACCAACCCTTCTTCTTCTTCAGTAATCTCAGGGCTCTCTCAGCCTCCCCTCCCTCACAGGGTGTCTGTTGTGGGGAGAGGAATGGGAAGGCGACTGGAAGCCGCTTTGAGCCTCCTTCGGGTAGAGAAAAGTGGCATATAAGAACCAACTCTTCTTCTTCTTCAGTAATCTCAGGGCTCTCTCAGCCTCCCCTCCCTCACAGGGTGTCTGTTGTGGGGAGAGGAATGGGAAGGCGACTGGAAGCCGCTTTGAGCCTCCTTCGGGTAGAGAAAAGCGGCATATAAGAACCAACTCTTCTTCTTCTTCTTCAGTAATCTCAGGGCTCTCTCAGCCTCCCCTCCCTCACAGGGTGTCTGTTGTGGGGAGAGGAAAGGAAAGGCGATTGGAAGCTGCTTTGAGACTCCTTCGGGTAGAGAAAAGCGGCATAGAAGAACCAATCCTGCTGCTGTTGCTACTTCTTTTTAAGGTACAGCCTGTCTCCTACGCACTCCAGAATCTTGCCCGCATCCTCCACCACTGTCCTGCCCCGGGCGCCCCCCCTCACGCCCCCTTCTCAGCCATCTCTCCGCTCCAGCCCACTGGGTCGCCGGACAAACGACACGACGTCCACTGATGGTCTGCAGACCGTTTCCTTTAACTCCTCCACCCTACAGGCACCCGCTTTCCTCCGTGCGCTCCCGACCTCGACTTTGCCTCCGTTTTTCACCCCCCCCGTGCTCTCCCTCATCTTCCTTATATCCCGTGCCTTTTCCCCACCCCTTTCTTTAAAGCTCCGCTCCCCTACTTCCCCGACGGCCCCGCCTGTCTTCGGCGTCTGCGAGTAGCTCTGCTCTGGCAGGTAAGGTCCTTCTCTCCTTGCAGGTTCCGCGGCTCCTGAGTCACGCATCGTGGACTGGACGACTGGCAGGTGAGCACTCCCCTTACAGGTTCCCCCCTTCGCCCTGTCTCCCGCCTCGCCCCTCGCCGTCCTTCCCACCTCCCCGCTTTCTGCGCCCCCAAGGCCGGGCGAGGCAAGCAGCAGGCTTTCCCGGGCCACGGGACGGGGCAGCAGGCTCAGTTGGGAGGCCGGGCCTGGTTCAGGCGACGGTCTCCAACGGGCCTTCGTCTCACCTCCATCTCGCTCTGTCGACGCCTGTAGTCTGACCGACCCCCTGGGGTTCCCGCCTCCGGGTGGGTACAGGTCTTTCGGGTCTCGGGGCCCCACTGCAGCTTTGGGGTTGTTTGCACCGTTCCCCCTTCGCCCCCCTCGCCCGGACAATGAGTTACGTCCCGTCACTGATATCCATTTTGTTAACTTCCTGTTGTCAGGAGTCAATCTGCCTGGATCCCATCCACAAATAATAGGCAGTTTCACCTCTGCTAATCTTAAAAATGCCACGAAGCTGCCAAAGTCGACGTCATTCAGTCTACTTAAGAATTAAGCATTAAGAACCCTTTTTACTGGAAAGGCAGGGAAATGATGAAGGAAGTCCTTGGGTGACCCTTGTCAGGCAGACTGGAAGGAGAGGTATGTAAGAGAGAGGAGTTATACCTGTGTGAAGCATGTGTCTGTCTCTGATCTAGAATCATCTGTCACCTTGAGTCTCAATAAAGGAGTAAGGGGTCCTGGGAGGAGTCGGTGTTAAGGGCTATGGGCCAATGAGGGCCATTCTTGGCGGCTGGACACCTCTGATCGGCCGTCCACCCACTGGCTGGCCAATCAGATTAGAACTCCCTCCCCTAACCCGCTTCCCCCAATGTTGGCGTTTCTCGGCAGTCTCAGACCCCCTCAGACACCTCTCCTCAGGTGAGTAGGGGATGCCTGGGGGCTCTTTGGCTTCACCCTCCTGAGGCAAAGGTGCCTACAGAGCTTAGGGAAGCCAGCCTGTGTCTTCTCTGAGGGGGTGCCCAACCCACCACCACCCCAATTTCCCCCTCTTACGGACCCTGGGCACACTGGCCCCTAGGCTGTCCCTCCTACTCGCCTGACACGGAGGTACCTGGGGATGCCAGTCTCCAGGTGGGACCTGGGGACCCCCTAGAACAGGGGTAGTCAAACTGCGGCCCTCCAGATGTCCATGGACTACAATTCCCAGGAGCCCCCTGCCAGCATTCGCTGGCAGGGGGCTCCTGGGAATTGTAGTCCACGGACATCTGGAGGGCCGCAGTTTGACTACCCCTGCCCTAGAATTACAGCTCCAGACTAAAGAGATTCGTTCCCCGAGAGAAAATGGGTGTTTTGAAGGGTGAACTCTCTGGCACTGTAATTGGGGGTGCCAGCCTGCTGCTGACCTAGCACTCCTCAGCATAGTCCTGGGTGAGTAACAGGCAGCTTGCAAGCGTTTTTCACCTGCGGGCCGGGCTGTCCTTGCTGTTTGTTCCTCGCTCCTGACTGATGGGGAAGGCAAGGATTTCTGTTCCATGCTGCCCAGATCACTCCCAGCCATTTTTTTGCAGGCCTTTCTGCCCGGTTTCTTGTATTACAGAGGAAAGAGAAGAGCCTGGGGAACTTGTGGTCGTTGGTTTAGTGGTAAATGAGGTGGAAGTCTTCCCAAAGATTATTTTGGGGTGCATCCTTGCCCCAGTGTCCTCCTGGTTGTTCTACGGCAGAGGTGGCCAAAGTGTGACTCTTCAGATGTCCGTGTACTACAATTCCCATGAGCCCCTGCCAGTCCCTTCCAGCAGTTGGCATCTAAACTGGAGAGCTCTTTCAGCCCCACCTCCCTCACAGGGTGCCTCTTATGGCAAAAGGAAGGCCTTCCCCCCCCCCTCTCCATCCACCACCCTAGAAACCAACCCACCTCCCACTTTCACCCCCCCCTTCAAACCTTCCCAAACCAAGCTCCCCTGCAGGGCAGCTAAAGCAGCCAGGCCCCGGACCCCTTTCTCCAACAAAATACTGCCATAGCCTCAAAGACAAGCACCTTGACAACCGCACATTGCCCTGTCCTGCCGTCCCCCGCTCTGCAAAAGCCCTCCCCACCACCCTCTGCCACCCAGGCCCCTCCAAGGTTGGAGACACACTTTACTTGGATGCTTTAGGATGCTTTGGGCTGAGCCTGCGTTGAGCAGGGGGTTGGACTAGATGGCCTCTGTGGCCCCTTCCAACTCTATGATTCTACGAAGCAGAAGGACGGCATTTTAACCAAACCCTGCCTCCCTGAGCAGCTGAAGGGAAAGCCCATCCTTGAAGATGTCTTCCGATCCAGGGAGAGAAAGGTTGCCCTAAAGCAGGGGTAGTCAAGCTGCGGCCCTCCAGATGTCCATGGACTACAATTCCCAGAAGCCCCTGCCAGCATTCGCTGGCAGGGGCTTCTGGGAATTGCAGTCCATGGACATCTGGAGGGCCGCAGCTTGACTACCCCTGCCCTAAAGCATCCTCGACAGGTATCTGTCCAGCTCCTGCCTAAAGACACCCAATGAGGGGAACATTTGCTGGGGAGACACCACCACCTGGTGAGAACGCACAGGTGTCATCAGGGGGCTTCCAGAGCACCCATCACTCCGTCAGTCTGCCGACCGGATTTCATTCCAAGCACTGCCTGAGCAGTTAGTTGGTGACTCAGCTTCTTGGCCCTCTCGCTGTCTGCTCGGGACACGCTCCGGCGGTTGCCCCTGTGAGGTTCTTCGTTTCTGTTGAATCAAGGATGCGGGAAGGCGTTGGGGGGGGGGGCGTTAATTGGGAACCTGATGGCTTGGCTCAGAATGAAACAGAAAAAGCCAAGAGTCACTAGCTCTCAATGGAAGCATTAGAATGACTTGGCTTTTTTTGCAAATAAAGAGGGGAATAGATGTTTTGGGCAAGGTTTGTTTGCATTGGAGGTGGAGGAGGAGGAAGGAGGAGGAGGAGGAGGAGTTGGTTCTTATATGCCACTTTTCTCTACTCGGAGTCTCAAAGCGGTTTACAATCGCCTTCCCTTCCTCTCCCCACAACAGACACCCTGTGAGGGAGGGGAGGCTGAGAGAGCCCTGAGATTACTGAAGAAGAAGAAGAAGAAGAAGAAGAAGAAGAGTTGGTTCTTATATGCCGCTTTTCCCTACCCAAAAGAGGCTCAAAGCGGCTTACAGTTGCCTTCCCTTCCTCTCCCCTGTGAGGTGGGTGACGCAGAGAGAGCCCTGGGATTAATGCTCAGTCAGATCAGCTCTATCAGTGCTGTGGCGAGCCCAAGGTCACCCAGCTGGCTGCATGTGGAGGAGGAGCGGGGAATCAAACCCGGCTCGCCAGATTAGACATCCGCACTCCTAACCACTACACCAAACTGGCTTGGTTCAGGCATAGCAGGAATACCTGGTTCATGGTTGGTTTAAAGAACCATCCAGCTTGAAGATGATGTCTCAGACCCTGGCTTGGCCAAACCCCGGTCAGCTTGGAGCACAGTGCTGGGGGAAGAAGCCAGGATGAAGCCAGGATATCTGCCTTCACACATCTTTCCAGGGGAGGACACACTGTGGCTTTGCAGATGTCCATGGACTACAATTACCATGAGCCCCTCCCAGTAGCAGTAGTTCATGGACCACAGTTTGGCTACCCCTGCACTATACAAAATTGCATTTCTAACTAGCCAAAGTTAAGAAATTAGTTCCAAGATGTGGATTCACATTCTGGTTCAAGGGGCCCTAACTAGCCATAGTGACAATCACTCTAACTACAATCAATTTCAAGTTGGGAAATGTTCAAAGTGCACCTTTGATGCTGGGAGGGAGAAGCGTTTTAAGCTCATGTTGCTGAACAGCATACAACTGCTATAGATCAGTGGTCCCCAACCTTTTTGAGGCTGGGAACCGGCCGGGCAACTGCCCGCCTGCGCAAAAATAAATTTAAGGCCTACTGCACAGCGTTATTCTGCAGACGAAACTGGTTCTTTTGTCTTCACCTGCAAAACAACCCTGTGCAGTAGGCCTCAAGTCTTTCAATTCAACAACAACCTGTGTGGGAGGCCTTAAATGTTTCTTCTCTACCACAACCCTGTCCAAAGTAGCCCTTTCTGCCTGGGGAGCTGATCTTTACACTCTGCAGGTGAGCTGTAATTCCAGGAGCTCTCCAGGCCCCACCTGGAGGTTGGCTACCCCTGGGATGGAAATATTCCTGGAGGTTTGGAGGTGGGACTTCAAAATCGTGCAATGCCTCAGAGTCCAGCCTTCAAAGGAGCCATTTTTGCCTGCAGTTGGGAGGGAGTGGTGCAGGAGTGTCCCTCCTGGGCTATGGGCTATGGCCAGCCCTTACCAGCAACTGTTTGTATTCTGGGGTGCAGACAGGCAGACCAGCATCAGTCCTGTGAGTCTGGAAAGTTTTGTTGTTGTTATGTGCGAAGTCGTGTCCGACCAATCGCGACCCCATGGACAATGATCCTCCAGGCCTTCCTGTCCTCTACCATTCCCTGGAGTCCATTTAAGTTTGCACCTACTGCTTCAGTGACTCCATCCAGCCACCTCATTCTCTGTCGTCCCCTTCTTCTTTTGCCCTCGATCGCTCCCAGCATTAGGCTCTTCTCCAGGGAGTCCTTCCTTCTCATGAGGTGGCCAAAATATTTGAGTTTCATCTTCAGGATCTGGCCTTCTAAAGAGCAGTCAGGGCTGATCTCCTCTAGGACTGACCGGTTTGTTCGCCTTGCAGTCCAAGGGACTCGCAAGAGTCTTCTCCAGCACCAGAGTTCAAAAGCCTCAATTCTTTGACGCTCGGCCTTCCTTATGGTCCAACTTTCGCAGCCATACATTGCAACTGGGAAGACCATAGCCTTGACTAAACGCACTTTTGTTGGCAGGGTGATGTCTCTGCTTTTTAGGATGCTGTCTAGATTTGCCATAGCTTTCCTCCCCAGGAGCAAGCGTCTTTTAATTTCTTTGCTGCAGTCCCCATCTGCAGTGATCTTGGAGCCCAGGAAAATAAAATCTGTCACTATCTCCATTTCTTCCCCATCTATTTGCCAGGAATTGAGCGGGCCGGATGCCATGATCTTTGTTTTCTTGATGTTGAGTTTCAAGCCAACTTTTGCACTCCTGGAAAGTTTAGGAAGATCTAAATAAATATTTACAGCCTGAAACTGTGAATAGAGAACAAGTAAATGTCTGGAAACACATGGTAACTGAAATGACTTTTTGGCCTGGCAAATAAAAAAACAGTATAAAAAACCTTACTAAGGTCCAGATTGCTGTGCACAGAGAGTCTTCCTCTTAGAGTTGCCAGCTTCCCTGTGAGGCTTGCTACCCCACCTCCCTCATGGGGAGTCTGCTATGGGGAGAGAAAGGGAAGACGATTGGAAAATGCTTTGAGACACCTGAGGCCTGCTGGGTCACTGCGGCCCATTCCCAGTTCTCTCGGACCCCTCACAGCCCCACATCCCTCACAGGTTGACTGCTGCGGGGAGACAAATGGAAAAGGTATTTGTAAACTGCTTTGAGACTCCTTTGGGTAGTAACCACCAGGGTACAAAAAACTGTTCTTCTTTTAAGGAGCAACCATGAAAGAAGCACGTGGGCACAACATTTTATCAACAGTGAAAAAATGGAGAAGAAGGAACAGGGTGGACACCTGTGTACCGTGACTACCCCGTGTGTATTAGGGCAGAGGGGCATTTCAGTGTCTGTGGCCTAATTCCCACAAGAAGGGAAATGACGCAGAACTGGGGGGAATTGGTTGCCATGTAATCTTCCCCTAAGAAGAGTCGCCAGTTTGATTTTTCCTTCACATATCTGAAGACGTGGCTCTGGAAAGCTCATCTGTAACCACTATGCCAAGATTCCCACACTCAACGAACCACAGGTTATTGACACCCATATCTCCACACCCATGCCTTCATTTGTCACCACACCACTACAACCTCCCACACAACACACACACGCACACATTCAACTTACAGACTGGACAACTCCTCCCCTTCCTCTTCCCACTGCCAGGCTCTAACACCCGTTGTATTCTTGGAGACAACGGGCTTTGCCCCTAGTAATATATATATTGGGGGGAATGGACAGAATGATTCTTCTTTGGAGACTTAACCACCTTTCCCCTTTTAAAGAAACTGTGTGTCTGTGCTCCCCAGCGCTGTATGCTTCCCTGCCTTCTGGCTCCTAGCTTTATACTCCAATAAAATCTCAACTGCATCAAATATATCCGTGATTCATATAATCTGCATCGTAAAGGCTTCAGGATGCTTAAGTAGATTGAATGGAATTGTACGAAGCTTCGGCACACTGGAGCGGCTTGACAGGAATGAAGTTGGAAAAAGCAGAGGTGGGTCTCTCTCTTTTCTGGCTCTTCTGACAAAGGACGTGCAGTTGGGAGCAACTGGAGCAAGTCTGTTGCACTGTTGCCGCAGGGAGTGATGCTCTCTCCAAGTCTATTCAATATCTTAATGCACCCTTTCATCCAGCCGGTACAGAGGTCCGGGCTTGAGGTCATCAATACAAAAGTTGACCTGGTTGAGGTCATCAACCAAGCTTAGGGCTAATCCTGCGTTGAGCAGGGGGGGTTGGACTAGATGGCCTGTATGGCCATGTATGGCCATGTATGGCCCCTTCCAACTCTATGATTCTAGGATTCTATGATTCTAGGATTCTAATACGCAGATGACGCCCAGCTCTTCCTCCTGATTGATGGCTGCCCAAATTCACCCCCAGGGTCCTTAGCCAGATGCCGCCTCGCTGGGTTGGGATAAGTGGTACAGCATTACGCTGGTCATTCCCGGCACCCAGGAGGTTCACCTGGCCTCGAACAGGGCCAGGGCCTTCTCGGTCCTGGCCCCTACCTGGTGGAAGGAGCTCCTGGAAGAGCTGCAGGCCCTGCGGGATTTACCAGCTTTCCGCAGGGCCTGCAAAACGGAGCTCTTCCGCCAGGCCTATGGCTGAGGCCGGCACCTCCTTGCAGGATCGGGGCCCCCTCCCCCCCTTCCCCTCTCAGGGCTATATGTGCATTGCTCCCTGGTCCCCTCCCTGGGAATGCCGCCGCTGTCGGGTTGGTTGGCTTGGACGGTGTATTTGTTTTTGTAGGATGTTTTTTATGTATTAGGGTTTTTTTGGGGGGGGGGTTATATGTTGTTACCCGCCACGAGCCTTAGGGGAGTGGCGGGCTATAAATCGAAGTAATAAATAAATAAATAAATAAATAAATAAATAAATAAATAAATAAATAAATAAATAAATAAATAAATAAATAAATAAATAAATAAATAGGGCTTCTGTAACTCACTCTATACAGTCCTACCCTGTTCTGGAAACTTCAGCTGAGACGGGATGCAGCAGCCGGGGGTCTTCACAGTTGGGCCAATATTTGTTCCGGGCTCCAGAAGCTGCTCTGGTCACCAATTGAATCCTGGATCAGGTTTAACATCTTGGTAATGAACTTGATGACCATATGCGGTCTGGGCTCAGCATGCCGGAGGGACTGCTTATTTGCCTGTGGCCTCCAGAGAGCACTGCCCACAGCCAGTTCCCTCTCAACCAGGGCCAGGGCATTCTCTGTCCTGGCTTCCACTTGGTGGAATAAACTCCAAGAAGAGATCCAGGCCCTGCCGGACCTAGCACAGTCCCACGGGACCTGTGAAACTGAGCTCCTCCATCAAGATTTGGATTGAGGCCAGTGAACATAGAATCATAGAATCATAGAGTTGGAAGGGACCATAGAGGCCATCTAGTCCACCCCCCTGCTCAACGCAGGATCAGCCCAGAGCATCCCAAAGCATCCAAGAAAAGTGTGTCTCCAACCTTTGCTTGAAGACTGCCAGTGAGCGGGAGCTCACCACCTCCTTAGGCAGCCTATTCCACTGCTGAACTACTCTGACTGTGAAAAACTTTTTCCTGATCTCTAGCCTATATCGTTGTACTTGAAGTTCAAACCCATTACTGCGTGTCCTCTCCTCTGCAGCCAGCAGAAACAGCGTCCTGCCCTCCTCCAAGTGACAACCTTTCATATACTTAAAGAGGGCTATCGTGTCCCCTCTCAACCTCCTTTTCTCCAGGCTGAACATTCCCAAGTCCCTCAACCTATCTTCATAGGGCTTGGTCCCTTGGCCCCAGATCATCTTGGTCGCTCTCCTCTGTACCCTTTCAATGTTATCTCCGTCCTTCTTGAAGTGAGGCCTCCAGAACTGCACACAGGACTCCAGGGGTGGTCTGACCAATGCCGTATACAATGGGACTATGACATCTTGTGATTTTGATGTGACATCTACTGGGGCCCCCAGAACCACCCCCACCCCCTATCAGTTATGGTTATAGAATCACAGAATATCATAGAGTTGGAAGGGGCCACACAGGCCATCTAGTCCAACCCCCTGCTCTACGCAGGATCAGCCCTGAGCATCCTAAAGCACCCAAGAAAAGTGTGTCTCCAACCTTTGCTTGAAGACTGCCAGTGAGGGGGAGCTCACCACCTCCTTAGGCAGCCCATTCCACTGCTGAACTACTCTGACTGTGAAAAAACTTTTTCCTGATCTCTAGCCTATATCGTTGTACTTGAAGTTCAAACCCATTACTGCGTGTCCTCTCCTCTGCAGCCAGCAGAAACAGCGTCCTGCCCTCCTCCAAGTGACAACCTTTCATATACTTAAAGAGGGCTATCGTGTCCCCTCTCAACCTCCTTTTCTCCAAGCTGAACATTCCCAAGTCCCTCAACCTATCTTCATAGGGCTTGGTCCCTTGGCCCCAGATCATCTTGGTCGCTCTCCTCTGTACCCTTTCAATGTTATCTGCGTCCTTCTTGAAGTGAGGCCTCCAGAACTGCACACAGGACTCCAGGGGTGGTCTGACCAGTGCCGTATACAATGGGACTATGACATCTTGTGATTTTGATGTGACATCTACTGGGGCCCCCAGAACCACCCCCACCCCCTATCAGTTATGGTTATAGAATCACAGAATATCATAGAGTTGGAAGGGGCCACAAAGGCCATCTAGTCCAACCCCCTGCTCTACGCAGGATCAGCCCAAAGCATCCTGAAGCATCCTAAACCATTTATACATTAAATGGTTAAAGGCTAAATGGTTCAATGTTCAATAATGTTGGTGCAATTTACTGAATTTAATTTTTGGAATGTATCATGTCTCATACTGGAATACATACATTGATCTATGCTATGAACTGCAATAAATAAACTACTAACTGTGGGAGGGTACCTTCATCAGAGCAGCACAGTGTTTCTTGCAAGGGGCCTTCCCAAGGGAAACATGTGTATCACGGCAAAGGCTGCAGGTCTGACCTTTTCACAAACGGCCACGATCTGTGACGATCTTGCGATTTTTATGTCCACTTTTTGTAAATGGCTTATTGTTCCTTGCCAGGAATATTGCAAATGTTACAAGTTAATGATGCGGTGCCAGGGAAAGACAGAACAGGAGACAGAGCATGATGGAGACCCAGCAACACAAATGACCTAAGATCATTTCTGGTGAGATTCTGTGTATTAGCAACATTGGCTGGTGGAAGGGAAGAGAGGAATTTGGGAGCGGAATATGGCTCAGAGGTGCACAGCATCTCTGTTTGCTCCCTTCGTGGAGCCCTGCTGCCCTGGGTTTTCTAGATCCTGACAAGTGGGGTTGCCAGCTGGACCTGGAGATTTCCAGGAATCACAAACAATCTCCAGGCAATGGAGATCAGTTCCCCAGGAAAACATGGCTGCCATGGGGGATGGATTGTAGGACATCATAACTCACTCAAGTCCCTCCCCTCCCCAGACTTCATCCCCCCAAATCTGAAGCACTTTCCCAATCCGGAGTTGACAACCCTAGAGAGGGACCACGTTGGAAGAGAGGAAGAGCTTTTTTTGCAGCAGTTTCTAAATTTTGCAGCAGTTTCCAAAGGGCCACCTTGCAATTTTATTCCCCCCTGAGTGCATGTTCCGCACACGCACACACACCATCTTCCGTTTTTTCCCCCTTGAGAAATAGCAAATGTGTTTATTTTCTTATGACGTTTGGCCTTTCAAAAATAAACAAATATTATGGCTGAGAGATTAAAAAATCTATTGTTTATTTGTTGGTTTGTTTATTACATTTCTATATCACTCTCCCAGTGGGCTGGTTCAGGGAAGTGTACAATATTATACATACATACTTTAGGATGCTTTGGGCTGATCCTGCGTTGAGCAGGGGGTTGGACTAGATGGCCTGCATGGCCCCTTCCAACTCTATGGTTCTGTGATTCTATGATCCTGCGTTGAGCAGGGGGTTGGACTAGATGGCCTGCATGGCCCCTTCCAACTCTATGATTCTGTGATTCTATGATCTTGCGTTGAGCAGGGGGTTGGACTAGATGGCCTGCATGGCCCCTTCCAACTCTATGATTCTGTGATTCTATGATCCTGCGTTGAGCAGGGGGTTGGACTAGATGGCCTGCGTGGCCCCTTCCAACTCTATGATTCTGTGATTCTATGATCTTGCGTTGAGCAGGGGGTTGGACTAGATGGCCTGCATGGCCCCTTCCAACTCTATGATTCTGTGATTCTATGATCCTGCGTTGAGCAGGGGGTTGGACTAGATGGCCTGTGTGGCCCCTTCCAACTCTATGATTCTGTGATTCAATAGGTAGGAGAAAGGACGGTATAGGAGAAAGGACAGAAACTAAGGAAAGGCCCTAGTTGAGGGCAGACATTCCTCTTGGGGGCTACAGGCCACGAACTGATTGGGATTCAAAGAATGGAGCATTCTTGGGGGGGGGCATAGATAGAGAGGTAGACTCTCAATGAGAGAATGAAAACTCCAGGTGGCAACTGTTTCATAATGAAATAGAAGAATTGGTGCCGCTTTTCCCTACCCAAAGGAGGCTCAAAGCGGCTTACAATCGCCTTCCCATTCCTCTCCCCACAACAGACACCCTGTGGGGTGGGTGAGGCTGAGAGAGCCCTGATGCTTGGTCAGAACAGCTTTATCAGTGCTGTGATGACACAGATGACCAGTCTGGGTGACACCCAAGGTCACCCAGCTGGCTGTATGTGGGGGAGGAGCAGGGAATCAAACCCAGCCCTCATTAGAAGTCGGGGCTCCTACCCACTATACCACTACACCAAGCAGGAGAATGCTTAGATCCAGTACCATGGAGAGATAGCCGTAGTCAGTAACAATTCCAGGAGTGGAGAAGTCAAGTGGGGGCTGGTCTGAAACTAATACATATGTGGGTCAGGACCGGGTTCACTGCTGTCCCACACCGCTCTCATGCAACCAGATGAAGTTGTTTTTATACCCCACTTTTTACTGCCCAAAGGAGTCTCAAAGCGGCTTACCATCACCTTCCCTTCCTCTCCCTACAACAGACACCCTAGGAGGTAGGTGAGGCTGAGAGAGTTCTGTCAGAACTGCTCTATGAGAACAATTCTAACAAGACTTTGACTCTCCCAAGGTCACCTGCATGTGGAGGAGTGGGGAATCAAACCCGGCTCACCAGATTAGAGGCCACTGCTCTTAACCACTATGCCACACTGCCTGCTGATTGGTGTCTGTTTTTACTCTTGAAACATGGAAACCGGATGTTCATCTTTAACCGCTCCTGTGGAGCGGATAAAATAAAACAGTAAGGGCCGTGTGGGCGGAGAAAAGGCGGGGCCTGTCCGTGATAAAAACGGGGCCTGTCCTGATTGGCCCCTCTGAGTGCCACTTGGGGGCCAAGTGGCCAATGGGAAGGCGTGCACAGCAAGCCTCCCCATTGGCCGCTTGGCCCTCCCTGGACTGGCCATGCAGATGGTTCGCCACAGGGAAAGGAGAAGGGACTTTTATGCGGTGGTCATGCTCATTTCCCGCCGGCAAACCATGGACCTTGGGTGGGGATGCCGCTCGCCACATGTTTCCCCACTTGCCATCTCCCCCCACCCACCAAACAACCCGCCCGTCGCCGTCTCCCCCCACCCACCAAATGCTTTACCCCCCGGATCCCCCCCGGCCTCCCACCCACCCGTCGCCATCTCCCCCCTCACGCCGCCTTCACACTGCCCCTACTTACCCTTCCCTGCGTCGACCCCTTTGCCGCCCCTGCAATCTGCTCCCGAGCACTGCCGCCCACAAGCCACACAGCCTGCGCGGCCGGCAGGACAAATGAACCATGCATGAGCAGAGTTCCGCGCATGCCTGGTTGAGATCTCCCACGGCCGCCCCCCCCAGCCTTATCCGACATGAGACACCACGCATGCTTCGCCCACCCCTCCCTATGAGTGGGGAGCGGCCTCCGCCAGCCGCCCCTGCTCTGCCCATTTTTATAAATGGGCCTTAATTCTAGTAGTATCATAGAGTTGGAAGGTACCCCCAGGGTCAGCAAGTCCAACCCCCTGCACAAGGCAGGAACTCACAAAAGGCATAGATAATTGGGAACAGTGTGAGGTTATCAAATATATACACTAAAATCAGAGAGGGTCAGAGAGGACGGGACTTAATTTTTTACAAGAAAGGTGTCATTGCTAATATTTCCAGTCTGACCTGGACTTCAGACTCTTGTTTCGGGATGTCGTCATCCGGTGAGCCTGATTATCTGTATAATAACTATTTGAAATTATGGGACCTTTTAAATGAAAACCTACCAAACTGATCTAGTTTGGCGTACGTTGTAAACTGTTTTAATTGTTCTATGGGGATTTTAAATTGTATGGATGGTTTCTATTATGGGAGCGGCAGTATAAAAATCAAATTAACAATGACAACAACAACAACAGCAGCCCACCCACTCATAATCTGCCTAAGTTGATAAAAACAGCAGGTTGGGATCACTGTCACTCTATTAGGTAGTTGGGGGTACAAACAAAGAGGGGAGAACTGGGAGGGGTTGTCTGAGACGGAAAAATGAAAATGAAAAGCATGCCTACTGGATGGGGGATACGCTTTTAGGTAACACTGTGTGTGAACGAGACCTTGGGGTACTTGTGGATTGTAAACTAAACATGAGGCAGTGTGATGCAGTGGTAAAAAAGGCAAATGCCATTTTGGGCTGTATCAACAGGGGCCTCACATCAAAATCACAAGATGCCATAGTCCCATTGTATACGGCACTGGTCAGACCACACCTGGAGTACTGTGTGCAGTTCTGGAGGCCTCACTTCAAGAAGGACGTAGATAAAATTGAAAGGGTACAGAGGAGAGCGACGAAGATGATCTGGGGCCAAGGGACCAAGCCCTATGAAGAGAGGTTGAGGGACTTGGGAATGTTCAGCCTGGAGAAAAGGAGGTTGAGAGGGGACATGATAGCCCTCTTTAAGTATTTGAAAGGTTGTCACTTGGAGGAGGGCAGGACGCTGTTCCTGCTGGCTGCAGAGGAGAGGACACGCAGTAATGGGTTTAAACTTCAAGTACAACGATATAGGCTAGATATCAGGAAAAAGTTTGTTCACAGTCAGAGTAGTTCAGCAGTGGAACAGGCTGCCTAAGGAGGTGGTGAGCTCCCTCTCACTGGCAGTCTTCAAGCAAAGGTTGGAGACACACTTTTCTTGGATGATTTAGGATGCTTTGGGCTGATCCTGCGTTGAGCAGGGGGTTGGACTAGATGGCCTCTATGGCCCCTTCCAACTCTATGATTCTATGAGACCAGCTGTCCTTGTCTTGGAAAGTCTTGTTTCCAGGTAATGCCTCCCCTGCCTTTCAAACTTCTAGAACAATGCATAATTGATACCTTGACCCCGCAGTTTAAAATTATCACAAAAGCAAATTCAGACTATTTTTGTCATTTGCTGGGTTGGATTTTTATGTCCCTCTAAAAGCTCTTAATGCTCGTCATCCCTCCATGGAGCAGAGATGGAATTCTAATTTATACATATTGATTTCTGAATTTTGCCTCAATTTTTTTTTACCTTATGCTAAAGTACTTTCAAAGATCAATATTTTTTACATTTTGTGAGGCTGCCACAAGAGAAATGGCTTTTGTTTATCAACATAGACCATTTGAGTCACGCTGGATGGTGGAACAGTCAACAAACACTTCCTGAGGTCTTCCGCTTGCCACCCATGGTGAGCATCGCCGGATGGAGGTGCCCTTAAACAGCATGTGATTCAAGAGACAACTTATAATCTGGCAAGCCGGATTTGGCTCCCCACTCCTCCTCCACATGCCTCCACCTTGGGCTCATCACAGTCCTGTTCTCACACAGCAGTCCTCTCTCAGGCCTATAATGCACGGCTGCTGTAACGGCGTTTGGTGGTCGCATGGAAAACGTGGAGGAGGAGGAAGAAGCAAGGCAAACGCACAGGACGGGACGCAAGATCCTGCGCCCCCCCCCCCCCTGGTGCTGGCTGCTTCGGCGGCTGAATCGCACAACCCTAGACTTGGCTCAGGTGTGCCAGTCTGCGGGGGAGAGGTGACTGCACACATTACAAAAAAAGAACAAAGAAAAGGGGAAAGCTGGTTGGTGGTTGGTTCTGCAAACCCCCATGGCCAGGTATAGGCAAGCCTATGTCTCATCAGCAAATCTGTCCCCTAACCAAGGTTTTGGCCACTTAGAAGAAGAAGAGTTGGTTCTTATATGCCGTTTTTCCCTACCCGAAGGAGGCTCAAAGCGGCTTACAGTCGCCTTCCCTTTCCTCTCCCCACAACAGACACCCTGTGAGGTGGGGCTGAGAGAACTCTGAGAGAACTGATCTTCAAGCTCAACTCTAAGAGAACTGTGACTAGCCCAAGGTCACTCAGCAGGCTGCACGTGGAGGAGCTGTGAATCAAACCCTGCTTGCCAGATTAGAAGTCACACTGGCAGGACCTTTTCTTTCTCTAAGGCAGGACAAGGTGAAAACACCAATATTAGGATCCCATCAGTGAAAACAACCCATAATTCTCTTGGTCCATTAGTTACATCAGAGGGTTTCAGAGGGCAGTCCTACCGGCCTGCAGGAAAAATGCTGGATGCCAGTCCTGGAGAACCTCCACGAGTGTCCGATGGGTGTCCGATTTTGGCAGGTGTCCAATTTTGAGAGTCAGATAACAATTAATAGGGCTGTAACTCCCGAAACCTTACACCCAAGAATCATGTTTGTCCCTCAGATACTTTTGAATCTAGCTGTGCATGCTTCAAAGTTTGTGCTACAAGCCTCAGGACATGTACTCTCCAGTCTCACCACTGAGGCCTTCTGACTGCTAATTGGGTTGAGCTTTCCCTTCTCTCTCCCCTGCTCTCTGTGTTGTCTCCTCATAGAAAGTCTCCACTGAAGATCTCCTCTGCCTCTCATCTTGACTCCAAACCAACAAACACCAGCCCAGCTCCTCTTAGGAACGTGTTAAATGGCTACAAAGACAAACCACAGTTGTGAATCTGACAGCCTGAGCACTTCCCAGATGCTCCTGCACAGCCCAAGGAGGAGCACTCACCCCACGAGGCATACCAGGAGGGAGGGAAATGGGGCTGAGCCCTGCTGCCCCCATATTCTACACCCAGTATTATTCAGGCAACCTGGGTAACAATTATGTCCATAAGAACAACATTCAAGTGCAGCAGCACCTTACAGAGCCACCCATAAGCTTTCATGTTCAAAGTCACAGCACCCAAATGTTGTGCAGCTGCTACAGACTAATACAACGACTCACCTGAAATGCTTTGGCCAGTAGTGCCATCTAAAGGCATAGGGGGAAACTGAGAAAATCCTAACGCCAGAGTATTAAATAGACTAACTAGGACATTTCCACACCCATTGAATGGAGTGTCATGTTTGCCAACAGAAGTCGCGATATTCCGGCCCCTCCATGTGACGTCACCCACATCCAGCATCTGGGCAGAGACCGGCTCACTCCATCCTCTGTTTTAAAGCGCGAGTTTGGGAATCACAAAAACTGATGAACAGCCAAAGTTACCAACAAGATAGTTTTATAGAGGAGCAAAACAACTTTGTCATCAGTGTTTAATTGAGAAGAAAAAAACCTCTTACTGGCTTTTGGGGTAATCCTTAAACAGTCTAGGAGTCAGAAAGGGGGCCTAACTACAGAGAGGCACTAGAGACCTCCTGACATGACATCTCAAAGAGCTCACCTGTGTATAATTGAGAAGAAAAAAAACTTTTACTGGCTTTTGGGGGGATCTTTAAACAGACTAAAAGTCAGATAAGGGCCAGAGACACTGGATACCTACTGACATGACATCACAAAGACCTCACCTGTGTCTAATTGAGAAGAAAAAACACCTTTTAGTGGCTTTTGCGACGATCCATAAACAGTCTAGGAGTCAGAAAGGGGGCCAAGCTCCAGAGAGACACTAGAGACCTCCTGACATAACATGACAAACAGCTCACCTGTGTATAATTGAGAAGAAAAAAACGTCTTACTGGCTTTTGGGGCGATCTTTAAACAGTATAAAATTAAATAAAGGGCCAGAGACACTGGATACCTACTGACATGACATCACAAAGACCTCACCTGTGTATAATTGAGAAGAAAAAAACCACTTACTGGCTTTTGGGGGATCCTTAAACAGACTAAAAGTCAGAAAAGGGCCAGAGACACTGGATACCTACTGACATGACATCACAAAGACCTCACCTGTGTTGCCTTGAGAAGAAAAAAACCTCCTACTGGCTTTCAGGGTGATCTTTAAACAGACTAAAAGTCAGAAAATGGGCCAAACCACAGGGAGACACTGGAGACCTACTGACATGACATCACAATGAGCTCACCTGGGTTTAATTGAGAAGAAAAAAAAACACTTACTGTTTTTTGGGCGATCTATAAACAGTCTATGAGCCTCTTGTGGCTCTGATTGGTAAGGCAGCCAACTGAAAGCTTTGCCCATGAGGCTGGGAGTTCAATCAGTCAGAAAAGGGCCAGAGACACTGGATACCTACTGACATGACATCAGAAAGACCTCATCTGTGTTTAATTGAGAAGAAAAAAACCTCTTACTGGCTTTTGGGGAGATCCTTAGACAGTCTAGGAGTAAGAAAGGGGGCCAAACTCCAGAGAGACACTGGAAACCTACTGATGACATCAAAAGAGCTCACCTGTGTTTAATTGAGAAGAAAAAAACCTCTTACTGGCTTTTGGGGGATCTTTAAAAGTCAGAAAAGGGCCAGAAATACTGGATACCTACTGATATGACATCACAAAGAGCTCACCTGTGTTGAATTGAGAAGAAAAAAACCTCTTACTGGCTTTTGGGGGGATCTTTAAATAGACTAAAAGTCAGAAACGGACCAGAGACACTGGATACCTACTGACATTTCATAGAAAGAGCCCACCTATATATAATTGACAGGAAAAAAAACCTCTTACTGGCTTTTGGGGCGGTCTTTAAAAAGATTGAAAGCCAGAAAAGGGCCAGAGACACTGGATACCTACTGAAATGACATCACAAAGACCTCACCTGTGTTTAATTGAGAAGAAAAAAACCTCTTACTGGTTTTTGGGGAGATCCTTGAACAGTCTAGGAGTCAGAAAGGGGGCCAAACTCCAGAGAGACACTAGAGACCTCCTGGCATCACAAAGAGCTCACCTGTGTCTAATTGAGAAGAAAGAAAATTTAACAGGCTTTTGCGAGGATCCTTAAAGAGTCTTGGAGTCAGAAAGGGGACCAAACTCCAGAGAGACACTGGAGACCTCCTGAGATGACATCACAAAGAGCTCACCTGTGTTGCCTTGACAGGAAAAAAACCTTTTACTGGCTTTTGGGGCAATCTTTAACAGACTAAAAATAAGAAAAGGGGCCAAACACCAGAGAGACACTGGAGACCTCCTAAGATGACATAACAAAGAGCTCACCTGTGTTGCCTTGACAGGAAAAAAAACTCTTACTGGCTTTTGGGGCGATCTTTAACAGACTAAAAGTCAGAAAATGGCCAGAGACAATGGATTCCTACTGATATGACATCACAAAGACCTCACCTGGGTATAATTGAGAAGAAAAAAACCTCTTACTGGCTTTTGGGGCGATCTTTAAACAGACTAAAAGTCAGAAAAGGGCCAGAGACACTGGATACCTACTGACATGACATCACAAAGACCTCACCTGTGTATAATTGAGAAGAAAAAAAGATCTTACTGGCTTTTGGAGGGATCTTTAAACAGACTAAAGGTAAGAAAAGGGCCAGAGACAATGGATACCCACTGATATGACATCACAAAAAGCTCACCTGTGTTGCCTTGACAGGAAAAAAAACTCTTACTGGCTTTTGGGGCGATCTTTAACAGACTAGAATTCATAAAAGGGCCAGAGACAGTGGATACCTACTGACATGACATCACAAAGAGCTCACCTGTGTATAATTGAGAAGAGAAAAACCTCTTACTGACTTCTGGGGGGGGGTCTTTAAAGAGACTAAAAGTCAGAAAAGGGCCAGAGACGCTGCATACCTAGTAACATGACATCACAAAGACCTCACTGTATTTAATTGAGAAGAAAAAAACCTCTTACTGGCTTTTGGGGGATCTTTAAACAGACTAAAAGTCAGAAAAGGGCCAGAGACACTGGATGCCTACTGACATGACATCACAAAGACCTCATCTGTGTTTAACTGAGGAGAAAAAAACCTCCTACTGGCTTTTGAGGTGATCCTTAAACAGTCTAGGAGGCAAAGGGGGCAAAACTCCAGAGACACTAGTGACCTCATGACATGACATCACAAAGAGCTTACCTGTGTTGCCTTGACAGGAAAAAATGTCTTACTGGCTTTTGGGGCGATCTTTAAACAGACTAAAAGTCAGAAAAGGGGCCAAACTCCAGAGAGACACTGGATACCTACTGACATGACATCACAAAAACATCACCTGTGTATAATTGAGAAGAAAAACACCTCTTACTGGCTTTTGGGGGGATCTTTAAACAGTATAAAATTCATAAAAGGGCCAGAGACACTGGATACCTACTGACATTACGTCAAAAGAGCTCACCTGTGTTACCTTGACAGGAAAAAAACGTCTTACTGGCTTTTGGGGCGATCTTTAAACAGACTAAAAGTCAGAAAGGGGGCAAAACTCCAGAGAGACACTGGATACCTACTGACATGACATCACAAAAAGATCACCTGTGTATAATTGAGAAGAAAAAAACCTCTTACTGGCTTTTGGGGGGATCTTTAAACAGTATAAAATTCATAAAAGGGCCAGAGACACTGGATACCTGCTGACATTACGTCAAAAGAGCTCACCTGTGTTACCTTGACAGGAAAAAAGCGTCTTACTGGCTTTTGGGGCGATCTTTAAACAGAGTAAAAGTCAGAAAAGGGCCAGAGACACTGGATACCTACTGACATGACATCACAAAGACCTCGCCTGTGTATAATTGAGAAGAAAAAAACCTCTTACTGGCTTTTGGGGGGATCCTTAAACAGACTAAAAGTCAGAAAAGGGCCAGAGACACTGGATACCTACTGACATGACATCACAAAGACCTCCCCTGTGTATAATTGAGAAGAAAAAAACCTCTTACTGGCTTTTGGGGGGATCCTTAAACAGACTAAAAGTCAGAAAAGGGCCAGAGACACTGGATACCTACTGACATGACATCACAAAGACCTCGCCTGTGTATAATTGAGAAGAAAAAAACCTCTTACTGGCTTTTGGGGCAATCCTTGAACAGTCTAGGAGTCAGAAAGGGGGCCAAACTCCAGAGAGACACTAGACACCTCTTGACATGACATCACAAAGAGCTCACCTGTGTTTAATTGAGAAGAAAAAAACCTCTTATGGGCTTTTGAGGTGATCTTTAAACAGTCTAAAATTCATAAAAGGGCCAGAGACACGGGATGCCTGACATGACATCACAAAGACCTCATCTGTGTTTAAATGAGAAGAAAAAAACCTCTTACTGTCTTTTGAGGCGATCATTAAACAGTCTAAAACTCATAATAGGGCCAGAGACTCTGGATGCCTACTGAGATGACATCACAAAGAGCTCACCTGTGTTGCCTTGACAGGAAAAAAAACGTCTTATTGGCTTTTGGGGCGATCTTTAAACAGTCTAAAATTCATAAAAGGGCCAGAGATAGTCAAAAATTCATAAAAGGGCCAGAGACTTACTGGCTTTTGAGGCGATCCTTAAACAGTCTAGGAGTCAGAAAGGGGGCAAAACTCGTGTCCCTTTGGATCTTGGGAGATTGCCCACCCAACCAGTGGCTTGGGGGCCGACTTCACTTGCCTCTGCAGTCCTCTTGTATCTAAAGACAAAACCCCAAACACTTCCGCCTTCTTCCATCTGGAAGGAGTTCCAGCATTTGGGATTTCGGTCTGGTCCTTTCTGTTCTTTCCCCTGCTCTGTGGGCTTCTTTGGGAAGTGGGGAGCCCAGAATTATCGGCTAGCGTTGGTATGGAATTTTACATTGAAGTTTAAGTTTTCATTTTTCTTTTAAAATCGTCTTGGCTTCATTGATATTTGCCATCCTGATCGCTGGTCATGAAACATGACTTTGGGACGAGATGGAGGTTCGAAGGGCAGCTCATGAGCCTGAAGCCTCCACCTTCAGGGTCCATTTGGGCCTACACAGCACATTGCTCTTGTCCAACGCCCTCCCACCACGATATCCCAGCCGCCTGCCTTCCAGCACCCCATCCCCTGGCATACTCCCCTGAGGTAGGGACTGGCCAGTCCCACCTAACCCCCTGAAGGATTTCATAGAATCACAGAATCCTAGAGTTGGAAGGGGCCATAGAGGCCATCTAGTCCAACCCCCTGCTCTACGCAGGATCAGCCCTAAGCATCCTCAAGCAAAATGTGTACAGTCATGCTTTTCACCAGCAGATGGTGCCAACCTCTGCCTAAGCAAGGGTACTCAGCTAGGAAGCCCCTGCATGGCCTAAACTAAATATTCATTTAACCGAGTCAATGGAACTGATATGCTCCGGAGAAGTCTGCCATTCCCAAAAAGATTTAGGCTCAAAACGGCAATACACTGGCACCTAAACTGAGAATTCCCACAGAGGAAAAGACCCAGCCCTCCCACCCCCACCCCCACCCCCTGCCCGCCTTCTAAATTCCCAAGACGCCTTCCCAATTCTGAGCGTGGACCTGCTGCAGCATAAAGCAAGACTCCCGCCCGTGCAGAAGTCCCAAATGACACAGCCCCCTTTTCCAGACACGCAGCACCTCTAAACTGGGGTGGTGAGCTCACATCAAAATCACAAGATGTCATAGTCCCATTGTATACGGCACTGGTCAGACCACCCCTGTGGTCTTGGCGTAGTGGCAAAGAGCGCCAGCTTCCTTTCTGGTGAGCTTTCTTTCATTCCTCGCTTCTCCACTTGCAGCCAGCTGGGTGACCTTGGGTTACTCCCAGTCCTGATAGCTCTGTTCTCTCAGAGCTCTCTCAGCCTCACCTCCCTCGCAGAGTGTCTCTTGTGGAGAGAGAAAGGGAAGGCTGCTTTGGGACTCCTTTTGGGGTGATGTTGAAGGGAAAGCTTTCCTCCTGGAGTACCCAGGAAGGCTTTTTCTCCGTACTCTTTTAATGCATTCTGAACTTGGTTAGGCACAATCCTAAGGAGCAAGTGAGCGGAATCCCAGTAGGGAAGACTCTACCCCTAATATTCCTCGGGAACTGCCCACTTGTCATTCTCTGCAGCACTGAGCATCAATGTAGGGGCCAACCACCACCACCACCACCACCACCACCACCACCACCACTGTGTTTTCACATGGATTCTCGGGTCTTCCTCAACTTTTCTATCTGCAGGTTTTATCTCCACCCCCACCAGCCACCCCCCTCCCTGCTCTTGACAACTAAGCCTTTTGACTGTGGGACTTGTCCCTGGACAGGGTCAAGTTCCCAGGTAATTCCCTGACAGGCTCCAAGGCTGCTCTGGGTCTTGGGTGCCTAGGGACCCGTTCAGAGGCGCTGGCAGACCACTAGGGGAAGCTTCAGGCTCACATTTATACCTGTTGTGCTGGGCTTCTAACCAGTCTTCCTCACAGGAGACACTGCCTGTAGCGAAATAGTAGCTTAAAGTCTTGTTCCTGAAACTTTGGTTCAGGCTTCGGCCCTGCAAAATCTTTAGTGGGCCTCCTGAGACAGTCTTTGCTCTCATAGTGTAGGAATGTTGTGCCAATTCGTTGTACCTGTGCCCTTGAGAAGCTTCACACCATTCGCACCCTACTGATAAGACAATTGGCTTCAGTTGTTCCCAATTAACTTGTGAGAAATGGGCCTTGAGTGAGATGGGCCGACATTACATCATCTGATTTAGGATTGGGGCTCATCTAACTTGACATTAGTAACCCTAATGGTTAATTAATAAATTGTTAATTTGGATATGATTGGCTTTTCTGCCCAAGACCCCACGTGGGAATCAGCCATAAAGGTTTTGTATTTGTGGGTATCATGTGTTAGCTAGATATACTGTATAACGTTCTTTGTTTTCTCACTGCCAGTGTATAATTATATGTGTGCACCTTAATAAATATCAACTTATTTTTTAGAACTGTGTCATTTGATTCTGAGACAAGCTAAGACGGAGCCTAGCCTGCCTAACTTGTGCCATACTTCCAACTAAGCCTTTTGATCGTGGGACTTGTCCCTGGACAGGGTCAAGTTCCCAGGTAATTCCCTGACAGGCTCCAGGGCTGCTCTGGGTCTTGGGTGCCTAGGGACCCGTTCAGAGGCGCTGGCAGACTACCAACCAAGGAGTTTGGGCTATCTGCCTTCTTGGGCTTTGTAACTGTTTTGTCTTCTCGTGGGCCACCCTGTTCTCTAACATCTGCGGACTTGGCTTTGGGGAACTGGGGTGTGACCACACTGCCTGTAGGGGAGTTTGGTCCCCAGGGGACCCCCGAAGATAGAAAAATCAGCCACTCCGGCTTTGAATCACCCCCTTCAAGCACCCGGCCCCTCTGATGACCACAGCAGCTGCGGATTCTATTCAATATAAACTTGAAGATTATTGAGAAACAAACCCCCGTTGTTTGAAAGGTTGTCACTTGGAGGAGGGCAGGATGCTGTTTCTGCTGGCTGCAGAGGAGAGGACACGCAGTAATGGGTTTAAACTCCAAGTACAACGATATAGGCTAGATATCAGGAAAAAACATTTCACAGTCAGAGTAGTTCAGCAGTGGAATAGGCTGCCTAAGGAGGTGGTGAGCTCCCCCTCACTGGCAGTCTTCAAGCAAAGGTTGGATACACACTTTTCTTGGATGCTTTAGGATGCTTAGGGCTGATCCTGCGTTGAGCAGGGGGTTGGACTAGATGGCCTCTATGGCCCCTTCCAACTCTATGATTCTATGTTCTATGATTCTATGATTCTATGAACCTGTGTTGAGCAGGAGGTTGGACCAGATGGCCCGTGTGGCCCCTTCCAACTCTATGATTCTGTGATTCTATATTCATACGGAAGTCATTCTGTGATAAGTTTAAAACATATTCAGCAGGGGAAACCCTACATTGGGTGAAAACAGTTCCGGGGGGGGGGGACGATTGGTACACACACTGATGCCACTCCCATTGTTAAAATGACAGCCCCCCCCCTCCCCGTCCAGTTGGAAGACATTTGTCATTTGCCCACAGGGCCCGTTGATCAAGTCAAATGAACCTCTGGGCGACCTCATATTATCTCAGCTAACATACCTCACAGGGTTGTTGTGAGTATCTGATTCTATAAAACGGAGGACAGGCGAACGGTGTAAACTGCTTTGGGTCTCCACTGGGGGGCATAATCCCCCCCCCAAAAAAATCCAAATCAGGCACAGCTGAGCTACTGTGACACTGGTTCTTTTATTTCCCAGGGGCTGTGGTGGCAGGGCGGGTGACGACCCACTAAAGTTCTTCCTTCGTTGTGTTTTTCCCCTCTTTCTTCGCGACGTCTTTTTTCTTGGTTTTCGAGGATGCCTTTGAAAAGAAAAAAAACAGACAATAAAAACAAGAGTTGTGTGCAAAGGCCATGCTCACTTCCCAGCCACAAACTTCCTTGCAAATGAAACAGTTGCATGGATTCAAACCCTTTTTTGAGAGGTCCTCTTTCAGACTGCTTCGAAAAGAGCCGATCGGCATTTTTGGCAGGAGCCCGCTGTGGGCAGCTCCTCCCTCGTACAGCTGTACGTTAACGCGGGATTTTGATTTTGACATTTCCAGACAAAAAAGCAAATTGTTTGGAAGGTGCTTGGATCTGACTGGGGGTGATCAACAATAATGGCCTACCTCGCAATGCCGTTGTGAAGATTAACGAGATTTGCACGTGTGACTCCTGAAAATGTACTAAGGATTAAGCTAAGGGGACTAAGGGCCGTGGCTGCTTCTTTCCCATTTTGATTCCGAGGCTATCCCTGGAGGGTTTTGTTATGTCGTTCCTGCTTCGACAGGCCACCTGCACACTATTGTTATGCTGTTTCATGCCCTGTGCACATCACAGGTGTGAAGGAAAAGATGACTTACAAGGGAGAAACAGAACCGAAATGGGACCATTCTCTTGGAACCGGCCCGGTTTTGAAATGTGGTGCCATCAGCCAGGCTGGTCTCCAAAAGTATAGACTCTGTCACCCAAACTGCCCGTCGAAGGGTATTTATTGATTCAAAGAAATGTACACACCTTACACAGATCTCCTTCTGACGTGGATCCCTTCCCTTACCTTTTTTTCTGCCTTAATTTTTTCTTCTAAGAATGCAACAAAAGCATTGAGAGTGTGTTCTCCTTTGTATGGGTCAACCTGGTTAAAAAAAGAAAAGGTACAGGGAGGTAAATAGAGCCTCAAAATGCTGTCATCCAATCACACTTGTGGGAAACACATTCATCCATTCTGTGTTTATGAAGGATCTGTTCCACTGAGCCCAGCAGTGTTGCAGAGCTGACCCAGCGAATAATTACCGCTTAGACTGTTGCAGGTTTTTCATATCTGGTTTGGTCATGGGTGAAGGAAAGTACTCGTCCCTCTCCTTCTCTGTCCACCCCCCACAGTCTGAAATGATCTGTCTCTCTCCCCCACTGATCTAAGGCAGGGAGAAATATGTCGCCGTTAGCGCTGTCCTTCTCCTGCCCCTCTCACAGTGCCAGCATGCAGGGAGTACAAAATAAGCACTTGACCCCTGACCAAGAAGGCAAGGTCAACATTAGAGCAGGAAAAGGAATAGCAAGTAATCAGGGTCCACACGTGCTGACATAGATTCAAGAAAAACCCGCCTAGGCCAGAAAATGGAACTGCTATACTATCAGGAGGCTCATGTTCAGTGGGAACATCGGCTAGCTGTCCCGGTTGGAAGACGTTTTTGTCAGATTATCTGCTGAGTCACATTGGCTAAGCAACAGATAATGGAATACTGGTAGGTAATTTGGGGGTATTACTTCAACTAGATTTTTTTTGTTTTTGCTATTTTTCAGCCACCTGAAATAACCAAGCCTGAAAAATCTCAAAAATATTTGGGATTTTCAGGACAGCTGAATAGCTACAGTTGAAGTGCGTTTAAAGGGCTCTTGTCCCTTTAATTGCTATCGGAGTGAATTCTCATCTTGGAGAAGGCATTTACTTTAGCTTTTGAAATCTTTATTTCTGTATCCTGACTTCATTACCTGAAAATTTCAACATTCACACATTAAGATAAAAA
Source organism: Paroedura picta (assembly GCF_049243985.1). Classification (NCBI taxonomy): domain Eukaryota; kingdom Metazoa; phylum Chordata; class Lepidosauria; order Squamata; family Gekkonidae; genus Paroedura; species Paroedura picta. The sequence continues at coordinate 12,550,898 of NC_135385.1, read as the reverse complement.
TGTTTAAGTTATTAAATCAAATGTAAAATATCGCAATATGCACCCTGTGGATGACAGGTTGCACATTTCCTGAATAAATATCTCTGTCCTCTTATGTTGTTTCTGTGGTTTCTAGTCCTGCAGTTCTTCAGTAGGGGGGTCAGATGCAAAGAAGAATAGGGCATTACTAGTTTGCTTTATTACGATCCAAGATCAGCATGCAGACATATGCAAAATTACACACCTGTCATTCGCACAACAAATGGTAAAATTTTCGATGCCTTGATTTGTGGAAAAGCAAGGGGGGGCAGACGTGGACTGGGGGGGCCAGCCAGCCCCAAAAGGCCCCTCCCTCAAGACCTTTCATCCCCCAACAAAGCAGGACCCTGCAACGAAAGGCCCAGGAGCAACTTCTGGAGACCCACGACCAAGACAATACAGCATGACTTGGAAGGCTCAAGAAAGACAAACAAGTCAGATTGGGCAGGCTGGGAGCGGGAAGAAGGAGAAAAAGAACGGGGTGAAGGCGTAGGGGTCTCTGCCTTTCAACCTGGAACCTTTATGGGTTTTATGACGTTGCTAATGTTCTCTTTTGATAATGTTCTGCTTACGCTGGAAGCTGCCTTGAGTTCCCTGAGCTCGCAAATGTTTTAAATCAAATATTTGTTTGTTTGTTTATTATATTTATATGCCGCCCCCCCCCGAGGGCTCAGGGCGGTTTACAGAAAACAGGAAAAGATACAATTAACATATGGTAACAGGAAACAGTAACAGTAGTAACATTATCTGTAAACCGTTCCCGGAGCGGTAGAAATAAAGCAGTAAGGGGGGGGTTCAGGTGGGCTCAGTCCGGGATGAGGAAAGGAGCCCGTTGGCTCCTTGCCCCTGGACTGACAGCAGATTTGGGCCGCAGTTGGCAACCAATGCAGCTGTCTCAGCACAGGCTGGATATGGCAGCCGCATTCTGCACCAGCAGCAAATTCTGCGTCGGGGACAAGGGCAGGCCCATGTAGAGTGAGTTACAGAAACCAATTCTAGAGGGGACCGTCGCATGGATCACCATGGCTAGGTGCTCAGAAGACAGATAGTAGCCTTCAGGAAGCCAACATTGGTCAGTTCTGGAATAAGAATTATGTCTGTTTGAATAAAAGGTGTATTGACATTGGCTAGGGTTCATCTTTCTTCAGATATCTACCAACTTTAATTGCTGTGAGAAGGCATTTAAAGGGACTGCGAGCCCTTTAAATGCCTTTGGAATCTATTTGGGCCATGGTGGCTTGCAAAAGGCATTTAAATTTTAAAGGGGCCACATTCTTTCAAATGTTTAATGTCTTTTAATTGTCAAGATCCTGTTAAACATGTTATTGCTGTGATGTTTCCATAATCAGTGTTGTTCCACTGTCTTTGTGGTGCATTTATCCCATGCATTTTTGTGTCATTTATTTGCTCTCATTATTTAGCTGTGCTTAACCAAAGAACAGAGGCAGCTGGGAAATGTCTTAGGAACCTTAGTATTCTAACTTTTCAAACCTGGAGAGGCTCACAATAAATTTCTTCCTTGGTGTCACTTTACTGTCTCCTGACCTTCGATGGCAGGGACTGCAGTCCTGGTATGCCTTGGGCTTTATCACTTTGCTTTGGCAGGATTGTGGCGTGAATTATAGCACCTGGGGGTTTGGCACCGAAGAGTGCTCTGGGGTTGGTGGGTTCTGGGGCAGTACCATACCGGGGCTAACTTCAGTTTCAGCATGTTCCTGGGTTTTTTTAACATCCCAATAAAGAGATTTCTTCAACCAAGAGTCTGCTTATTGGGGAAAATTGACTGGACCCATAAAATTATAGCCTATGGGATGATAAGAGTATAATGGCCCCCATAGGCTATAGCAGAGCCCAAAAAGTCAGGATTCCTGAATAGTTACCAAATACTGGTATTGGAATTCAGGAATATTGAGAAATAATAGGTTCAATATATCCCAAACCTTAAAACTACCATTTGAGGTTTTGTTTTGCTTTATGCACACCCCTAGTGTACCAGGTGTCCTTATTTGAATGGTTGGATTTGGTACATATTAAAGAAAAGAGGGATTAGTTAATTTCCATAGGCACCTGCCTATCTCTGTGAATTCTGCCATAGATTACAGCTGCCAGTCTTCTACACGAGACTGTCTAGAAATTTTTTTTGGGGGGGGGCATCAAACAAAATTGCAAAAGACATTTCTTCCCTAAAGAATAAAAATTGCACAGAATTAGGCTAAGTGGCACATTTCATGCCATCTAAATGCACAGGGGCTATTGTTTGGTTCATTACAACCTGGGCTTGCAAACCTAGCAACAGAGAGTGCCCTCCTTATAAGATTAAATGGGGACAAATGTCACTGGATATAATTTATGTGCAGGGAAATAAAGGCAAAAATGAAAACCTGAGTAATGTCTTAATTATCAGAAAGTACCATCAAATCAAATTACTTGGCTCCAGAGGTGGTGTTCTCCCTTCAATTAGATTACCCATCCGGATGGTGGAGCACAACCATTTGTTTAATGTATTTTTTTTATTGGTGATCTCCTTTGTTCTGGGAGTGTTCCTGTCTTTTTTGGAAAGCAGAACAGTTGGTGGCCACAGAGCACACCCAAAAGGTAATCAAGTCAAGCACCAAACCTTTGCCAGGCATCTGGAAGCGTCATAGGTAGGAACAAGCAGGGCTGGCTTCAGATTTTCATGCCCCCCATCGGGTCATTGGTAAAAAGTGGAAGTTGTGTTTTGTTCTTGTTTTGAGTTTTCAGCTGCTCCAGGGGAAACTTCTAAGGGAAGCCCTCTGCTGTGTAACAAAACAGCATGGGAAGCAGCTCCATCTCTTTACCACCCACCCTTCTGAATAAATGTGAAGCAGGGGGGAAATGAGCCACCAACATTAGGGTGGCTTCCAATAAAAGGATAGGCCTCTGCGTTCTCAGTCTCCCTAGCCAAGATCAGAAAAAGAAGTGAATCTGAACGTAGCAGAGATTGAGAAAACATTTCTATGGTCTGTCATTGGCCTATTATGCACGGCCGCCGAAACGGCGATTTCGGGTCACATGGAAAACGCGGAGGGGGAAGACGCGAAGCAAACCGCTTATGCACAGGACGGGACGCAATGGCGGCAAAACCCAGAGTAACCGATTATGCACACGCCAACCCCTAAGCTGCTTCTGGTTGCGCCCTGGTCGCCCGGAAGCTGCGCTTTCTTCCGTGTTTCGCTAACACGGCTTTTTCGGCGGCATGCACCGAATCTGCGGCTGGATGCAGCCGGTGCTGTGCGTTATCGGTGATTTTAGGTGATGCTATTCCACCCCGAATGCGGACCTTCCCCTCTGTGCATAATGGGCCATTCTGACGCCAGATGAAGTTCTGAATGCCATGCCCCAACTGGCAGGAGCATCAAGGCACACTGCTGGCAAATGTGGCAGTGGAATCAAGAGTGTACAGCTGAACACGGAAGCATGCTCACCCCCTAATGCCTGGTGGCATTGTTCTTAGGCCATGACATCGATACTGCCATGGCAAGTGTTAGAGTGCTGCATCTAACAGCAGGTATCTTGGGCTGATTCTGCGCTTATTTTGTTTATTCCGTTGTGGATCCTGTTGAATAAAGATCAGTTTGAACTAGGGTCTTCCTCTTCCCTCCCCCCCATTGAAACAGATAAGTCTTCTGCACATGGTTAGGGGAGTTCAGAAGGGGAGGGGGAGCCAAGCACAGCAGGAGCCTCTTTCTTTCTTTTCTTGAAGGGGCGGGGAGAGAGGATTGGAAGACAGCAGAGAAAAAAAACCACGAGGCAAATCTCTACCCACAGAAGTTAGAGCTTCTGGAGCTTCTGCTGAGAGAAAATGAGGGCTTCCTCTTTAAGAAAAGCTTACAGCCTTGGCCAATCAGGGCTTCTCTACCATGGAGCTTCGGCAACAAATGTGAAGCAGCCGGAGATCCACATGGTTTCTCATGCTTTCTCAATCCGATTCTGAAAATATTGAGGGTTATTTCCACTCCTAAATATTGCAGGGTAAAGGTAGGGTCACTCTGGATCAATCATGCTTGTTACAGAGGGAAAATTTAAATCAGACAAAATCAAAATGGAAATCGCATTCAGTGGAGATGGCAGGGACTGAATTGACCTGGGATTGGAATAAAAGCTCCGTGCAGACTCCACCCTGGACTGTGCATGTCTCTGGGATGATACCAGTGCCGGCTTGAAAAGGAAGCAAGATGGCACAGAAGCCAGCAAAAAATAAAAGCCCCAGTCACCACACAGAGTCAAGAGGGGAAGGTAAGCACAAGCAATTCTGATCACTCACCTGGAGAAGCTTAAGCCCGAACTAAGAACCCTGGATTTAGGCTGCCGCTTCCATGTGCATTTATCTGGATTTCAAAGAATGAACCTGCCTGTGAATTCAGCCCCTTTAACCAACACGCCTCAGTTCTTATGGGTTCTTATCACCCCAGTGGGTGATAAGGGGAACAGAAACCAACACTGCCTTAGCAAAGATGCCCCGAGATGCTCAATATCCCACGTGCCACGCCGTGAAGAAACCAGGAGATGGCACCAGTGCCCAATGATAGAAAATGTCTCACCCGGGTTGTAGATCCAACAGGGAAGTATCTGAAGAAGGGGAAGCGTTCCACGTTGAGTAACTGGACGTTGTTTGCCGTGTAGTCTATCTTGGCGATGACGACGTTCTTCCGGTTTTCGTACGTTTTGCCCAGCTCGTCCCAAATTGGAAGCACTTTCTGGCAGGCCTCAGACCAAGGTGCATCTGGGATTGAAAAGCAGAGATAGGCTTCTGAGCAGGCACAAGAGCAGGGGCGCCAGGATGTGGGGCGAGCCTCTCCCCACGGGTCTCCTTAACTGGGGAGAATTAAAATACATGTTCCCTCCGTGTTTTCTTGTGTGCGCCGTGCAGGGTAAGAAGTGTTGCCCAGCCAGAGGGTCTCTGTAATATCCGTGGGTCCAGAAGAACACGGATGCTAGAAGTTATTTAAGCTCTTTATTAGGACAACAAGAGAGCAAAACTGAACCAAAAAATCCCCAATGAAACCCCAGCTATATACAAGCGGAAATAGAGGGATCTTCCCGCCAATGCATGTCAGTTGGGATCTAGGTGGAATCATAGAATCATAGAATCAAAGAGTTGGAAGGGGCCATACAGGCCATCTAGTCCAACCCCCTGCTCAACGCAGGATCAGCCCTAAGCATCCTAAAGCATCCAAGAAAAGTGTGCATCCAGCCTTTGCTTGAAGACTGCCAGTGAGGGGGAGCTCACCACCTCCTTAGGCAGCCCATTCCACTGCTGAACTACTCTGACTGTGAAAAGCTTTTTCCTGATATCTAGCCTATATTGTTATACTTGTAGTTTAAACCCATTACTGCGTGTCCTCTCCTCTGCAGCCAGCAGAAACAGCATCCTGCCCTCCTCCAAGTGACAACCTTTCAAATACTTAAAGAGGGCTATCATGTCCCCTCTCAGCCTCCTTTTCTCCAGGCTGAACATTCCCAAGTCCCTCAACCTATCTTCATAGGGCTTGGTCCCTTGGCCCCAGATCATCCTCATCGCTCTCCTCTGTACCCTTTCAATTTTATCCACGTCCTTCTTGAAATGAGGCCTCCAGAACTGCACACAGTACTCCAGGTGTGGTCTGACCAGTGCCGTATACAATGGGACTATGACATCTTGTGATTTTGATGTGATGCCCCTGTTGATACAGCCCAAAATGGCATTTGCCTTTTTTACCGCTGCATCACATTGCCTGCTCATGTTTAGCTTACAATCCACAAGTACCCCAAGGTCTCGTTCACACACAGTGTTACCTAGAAGCGTATCCCCCATCCAGTAGGCATGCTTTTCATTTTTCTGACCCAGATGCAGAACTTTACACTGCATCTAGGTCAGTTGGGATCCAGTTGTACATCGGCTGATGTAATTGCTGAGGTCTAGATCCTGCCTTGGACCTCAAGTTAAGTCCTTGGCAGGTCTACAGTCATAGCTGTCTCTCAGTTTTAGTTTCTGGGTTTGTTTATTTATGACTTTAATTTATCTCCGGGCTTAAGGTGGATTTCAGCCAATCAGGAAGCGGATTACAAGGCGTGATGTTTGACTCAGAACAGATTAACGTTTGAAGCTGACGGATCCGCTTCTGAGGAAAACAAAATAATGCAGTTGGGCTGGGAGTGTAAAACAGGGAAAAAGAAGAAGGAAGGAAGGAAGAAAACCTATTCAAAGACAACTCGACAATCAGGGTAGGGAAGAATTTATCCCTAATGAGATATCGATCAAAATGGGAAGCTGCGTTTGTCTGTAGCAGCAGAAAAGAGAAAGTTCTGGAGTACCTTAAGACTAACAAAATTTGTGGCAGGGGAAAACCTTATTGGACACTTGTTCTTTTCTTTTATATACCTAATAAAGCCATTATGCAGCCACGTCCCTCCTTCTGCAAGCATGCTCTCCTGAACAATTCTATTGTGCAAATTGTATAAAACCCCAGAAAGGGGGAGGGGGGTCTTCGTTGGCTCTGGTGCACTCTTCCACCATGTAAGAGAAAGTGTATGAGCAGCACATTGATGACTTCACAGTTGTGTTTGTGTGCTGACATTATGTGAACCCTGATGGATTCAGTGGGACTGCAAATGTTTCGGATTGCACAGTAAGGAACCCAAGGGACACATGGGATGCCAGTTTGGTGAGCCAGTTTGGTGTAGTGGTTGGGAGTGCGGACTTCTAATCTGGCATGCCGGGTTTGATTCTGCACTCCCCCACATGCAGCCAGCTGGGTGACCTTGGGCTCATAAGGGCACTGATAAAACTGTTCTGACCGGGCAGTGATATCAGGGGTCTCTCAGCCTCACCCCACAAGGTGTCTATTGTGGGGAGAGGAAAGGGAAGGCGACTGGAAGCTGCTTTGAGCCTCCTTTGGGTAGGGAAAAGCGGCATATAAGAACCAACTCTTCTTCTTCTTCAGTAATCTCAGGGCTCTCTCAGCCTCCCCTCCCTCACAGGGTGTCTGTTGCGGGGAGAGGAAAGGGAAGGCGCTGGGAAGCCGCTCTGAGCCTCCTTCGGGTAGAGAAAAGCGGCATATAAGAACCAGCTCTTCTTCTTGTTCTTCCTCTGCTACTTCCAACCTAAGGTGATCTTGGGCCACAAATTGTGTCGAGGGGCACAGGCTACTCACAGAACATGACAAAAACGTGGTTCTTCTCGTTAAAGACGACCCGGTCGAAGTTCTTCCCGACAAGGACTTTAACTGGCTTCTGGTCCCAGCCTTCCTGGATCTCCTCGCTGGATAGATGTCTCTAAGGAGAGGGAGGCAGAGGAGAAAATCAAGAGCTTCCTGCCGCATGCTGCATTTGAGGAGCACCCTTAGCAAAGAAATATTCGGCGTGGTTTGCTTGACCATAAGCTTCACACCTTTCCCCATCTGTTTCCCTGGAGTGTTCTGCCTCCTGGCTTCCAGCTGCTCAACGTCACTGGGGAAGGCATTCACCCACCCCCTCCAAGTCCACCTACCTCCCTGGTTGCCTTCCTTCCTTCTCCCTTGATCCCTCTATTTCTCGATTTCTTCCCCCCAACTCCCCCTCCCAGTTCGCCCCCCTCACCACTCCCCCCCCCTTCACACACACCCCTGTCCCCTTCTGGGAGGTGCACTGGCAGCTCTTCGGTTGCCATGGCAGCAGCACTCTCAGCTGCAAGCTCTGGCCACCGCTGTCAGGGAAATGCTGTTCAGGTGGCATGGGCGATTGGGCAAGGAAGGTGGGAGGGCCTGTGAGTGGGAGAAGAATGCACAGGTGGGAGGCAGAAAGGGAGGCATGAGGAGGAGACTCACACAGGGGCCCTTGGGTACTGTCAATTCAGGAACCTACCTGGGTACATTAGCCACAGATCTAAGCTGACGTAGAGCGAGTGAAATTCATGTCCCGTCTGAGGAGCCTACCTTAGCTGTCCCTTCCAGGTAGCTCTGGCAGAAGCTCCTTAGATGCTTGACAGTCACCCTCTCAGCGGGCATCTTGTACCTGGCATCACTGGTCAGGTTCAAGATTTGGACAGCAGGGACCTCGATCTCAATGACCTGGAAGTATTCGATCACACGGCCATTCCTGCTCTCATCGGTGTCCACCAAGATGAACATGATCTGGAGAATGTGAAACACAAGAGAGGCTCGATGTAATATTCCTGCATCACAGAAACACCTGAGCAAACTCAGCTCTGCTACATTTTGGAGGGGGGGGGGAGAGGGGAATGGAGTACAAAAATGAACAACAGTGAATGACAGCACAACGGGTCAATGACAGGGGAAGCTTTGCCCTTTGTGCAGGTGTTCCAGGGGCATCTGACAAGGCACTGTGTGAAACAGGCCAGAGGACTCAATGGACCACTGGACAGATCCAGCCTAGATGCTCTTAAGCTTTTTTTTTTGCAAAGTTTGACTTGTGTGTACGGGAACACTGGCCACAAAAGAAGAGGGGCAAATCTGGAATCAGATTTTTAAATTCTCCTGGCAGGATCAGAATTAAGGTGGAGGAGAACACAGTGCAGAATACATCTAGAAAGATCCAGCAAGGGGGGAGGGGGGACACGCCTCCTTCCCCATCTGCATCTGGATATTTGTACCCCACCACATCAGCCGTAGTATTCCTAGAGCAATCTACAAAAAGAATGTCTAAAAATTCCTTTTAAAAAGCCTGAAAAAATATTGTAAAGCAATTCTGAAAAATGAAATCAGCAGGCCCAGATTTCCTTAGGGAAAAATTTATCAGAAAGCAAATATACAGAACCGGAGAGAATTATCTATCTATCTATCTATCTATCTATCTATCTATCTATCTATCTATCTATCTATCTATCTATCTATCTATCTATCTATCTATCTATCTATCTATCTAGCCAGCCAGCCAGCCAGCCAGCCAGCCAGCCAGCCAGCCACCCACCCACCCACCCACCCACCCACCCATCCATCC
>NC_135385.1:12501943-12539443 GCF_049243985.1 Paroedura picta | reverse complement strand
GAGAGAATTATCTATCTATCTATCTATCTATCTATCTATCTATCTATCTATCTATCTATCTATCTATCTATCTATCTATCTATCTATCTATCTATCTATCTATCTATCTATCTATCTATCTATCTATCTACCTACCTACCTACCTACCTACCTACCTACCTACCTACCTACCTACCTATCTATCTATCTCTATCTATCTATCTATCGCAAAATACAAATCTATCTATCGCAAAATACAAATCTATCTATCTATCTATCTATCTATCTATCTATCTATCTATTATATTCTTATTCTATTATATGTATATTTCACTTTTTTTACAGAAGTCTCCACCTTGATAAACCATTTTTTATTCTTATTGTAACTCAGTACCCCATGCTTGCAATTTTATGTACGCAATATTGAAGAAATATTGTTTTACTCGTATTTGTACCATATTGTTTTAATTGTGCTTTGTGATGGCCTTTGGCGATATACCAATAAATGTTATCTCATCGTATTGTGCCATATTTATTTATGATTAAATTTATAGACGGCCAGTCCCAGCCCAGCTGGCTCGTGGCGGTTCGCATTAGAATAACAACCACATTAATACCCCGATGCAATCTACAGTACAATTCCCAATGTTGTTGTTGTTGTTATTATAATAGAGGCCCCAACTCTGCCGCTCACGGTCCTTGTGGCACCGGCTGACCCCAGGCGATGTTAGTCTCCTCTGATGGGCTTGCAAGAAGGGTTTGGAACAAAAGCAACAACTGGAAAGTTCTGCATGCTCCTCCCTCGCCAATGAGGAAACAGAGGGATATCTGGGATTTGGTTCACCCAGGTGTTCAGTTCAAACTTTATGAGAGTCGTTCAGACCAAGTTGTATGAAGTTAATGCATCAAAGACCAAAAGAATATGGTCGCTTGACACAATGCACTTTAAAACAGATCATAAAATAGAACTTAAAGTTATGCTACTTTAGAGCAGGGGTAGTGAAGCTGTGGTCCTCCAGATGTTCATGGACTACACTTCCCACGAGCCCCTGCCAGCAAATGCTGGCAGGGGCTCATGGGAATTGTAGTCCATGAACATCTGGAGGACCACAGCTTGACTACCCCTGATTTAGAGCACCCAGGTGAGTTCCCAGAAGGAACTCCCTTGCCCCTTGATGACACGTACCTCTAGATTATATTCTGTGACTAAATCCATGGTGAATGTTTTAATCAGCCGTGTCAACTCCACACCCTTCAGCTTGCCTTCTTCGGCCGCCTCGTTATAAACAGGCTTTCCCTGCAGCACAAGAGACGTGAGACATGAACAAAATGGGGGGGGGGGATCCATTGGCTGTAATGGCTCTTTTGAGGAAGTAACATGCAAAGCCAGGTCACTGGTCCAGCCCGCCCACCCTACCCTCCAAGCCTCCGTCCACCAAATCCAGGCTGGCTGAGCTTCCCAGGGATTCAACTCTGAGGCCTTCTGCATGCAAAGGAGGTGCTCTGGTGTCGGCCTGCAGCCAGCTTTGTCCACAAAAAGAGCCTAGAATATTTCCGTGGCTCAGACCATGCTGGTGGTCTTCTAGAATCATACAATCATAGAGTTGGAAGGGACCTCTTGGGTCATCTAGTCCAGGGGTAGTCAACCTGTGGTCCTCCAGATGTTCATGGACTACAATTCCCATGAGCCCTTGCCATCATTTGCTTGCAGGGACTCATGGGGATTGTAGCCCATTAAAATCTGGAGGACCACAGGTTGACTACCCTAATCTAACCCCCTGCACTATGCAGGACACTCACATCCCAATTCTAATCACACAATGCTAACGTGGGCAGTGTGGTATTATGTGGACACCCATGCACTGGGGAGGGGGGCTACATTTCCTCTTCTCCCCAACATGCAACATGGTTAGGAGGTTTGATAGGAGAGGCCCAGGTCCCATCCTCACTTGGCCATGAAGGCCCACTGGGGTGGTCAACAATGCTTAGCCGATGGCAGGAGTGGCCAAACCGTGACTCTCCAGATGTCCATGGCAAGGGCTCATGATAATTGCAGTCCATGGACATCTGGAGAGCCACATTTTGGTCACGGAAAGGAGAGAACCACACAGAGAAGAGCTGTGAGCTCTCTGGAAAACTCCGGCTGCCGATGCGATCAGTACCTTTTGGAAGACCACAATCATGTCCTCTCTGATGCCAAAGTGGGCAAAGACTTCGTCACTGGTTGTCATCCCGAAAGGGAGTTCTGGGGTGCTCCTGGCAGAATTGCACAAGGCCTCTTCCAGCCCTCCTTGAGGGTGCTGTTGAGAAAAGAGGGGTGGGAAGTCAGCCCACACAAGGCCAGGACAGGCTATGGCAACTCTAGAGATGGGAGGGAAAGGGAGAACCACGGGAGAGCCTGTTGGGTGCAGGGTAGTGTTTTCCAGCCCCACGTAACCCCAGAGTTTCCCAACATGTTTCCCAACATGTAATCCCAGAGGGATTCTGAAGCCTTGGAGCAGTTGGGAGGAATGTAGAAGAAGAAGAAGAAGAAGAAGAAGAAGAAGAAGAAGAAGAAGAAGAAGAAGAAGAAGAAGAAGAAGAAGAAGAAGAAGAAGAAGAAGAAGAGTTTTATCAGTGCCATGGCAACATCAAGGCCACCCAGGTGGCTGCATGTGGGGGAGCAGGGAATCAAACCCAGCATGTCAGATTAGAAGTCCACACTCCTAACCACAACACCAGACTGGCTCTCTATATTTACAGACACACACCCCTATGGTGGTTTTCTCTTTATTTGGGCAGGTTGACCAGCCCTCTCCCAAAATGGCCAATGATGGAGAGGACGGGAAGGGGAGGGGCCCCAGCTATTCAAAACTGTGCTTGACCCTGTTGGTGGCAGCTGGTATCCAGCAAGGTTAGTCGTTTTGGGGTTGGTTGGGTCCTTTGCTGTTTTTACCTGGGGGGGGGAGGGTGTTGGCCTGGCAGAGTAGCTTCAGGGGTTGGAGGGTGGGTGGGAACAGGAGCCTAGCTCCTTCACAGCCTAGATTCTGGTCACGGTGGTGGGCGGACCAGGTCACTGGCCAGTTTTGGGGCTTGCTGGGTGAGAACGGGGGCTTAGCTCCCACTGCTGCCTGGATTTTGCCCACAGGGGTGTGTGGAGCAGGCCTCCATTCTCCAGATGGATGAGTCCTCTTAGGGGTTGGTGTGTTTTTTACTCTGGGAGGATGGACAGGAGAGAACGAAAGGGGGCCTAGGACTGAGCCTGGTGGAGCAGGCTGCTGGGTCCCTTGGGGGGTGGATGAGGGTTGCATAGGGTTTTTAAAATTCCGGGTGGGTGATAGGGAGAGGGAGACCCCTGGAATGTCTGGGTGATGTCACTTCTGGTGACATATCACTTCCAGGGCATGGCAGGGAGGTGTTGCCGGCTGACATCAGTTCAAGGTTACTGCAAAGCCTGCAAACATTTTCAGGGGTTACACCATAGTCAAAAGGTAGAAAAAGGCTGGTGCTGTGGTTAAGAGTGGCAGCCTCTAATAGAAGGAGAAGGAGGAGGAGGAGGAGGAGGAGAAGAAGAAGAAGACGAAGAAGAAGACGAAGAAGAAGAAGAAGAAGAAGAAGAAGACGACGAAGAAGAAGAAGAAGAAGAAGAAGAAGAAGAAGAAGAAGAAGAAGACGACGACGAAGACGACGACGACGACGAAGAAGAAGAAGAAGAAGAAGAAGAAGAAGAAGAAGAAGAAGAAGAAGAGTTCTTAAATGCTGCTTTTCCCGACCCAAAGGAGCCTCAAAGCAGCTTCCATTCGCCTTCCCTTTTCCTCTCCCCACAACAGACACCCTGTGAGGTGGGTGAGGCTGAGAGAGCCCTGATATCACTGCCTGGTCAGAACAATTTTATCAGTGCCGTGGCGAGCCCAAGGTCACCCAGCTGGCTGCATGTGGGGGAGTGCGGAATCGAACCAGATTAGAAGTCCGTACCCCTAACCGCTACACCAAGCTGACTCGCTGGAACTTTGGGTTTGATTCCCCATTCCTCCACATGTAGTCAGATGGGTGGCCCTGATTTGGTCTCTTAGAGCTGTTATGTCAGGGCTCTCTCAGCCTCACCCACCTCACAGGGTGTCTGTTGTGGGGAGAGAAAGGGAAGGTGATTGTCAGCCACTTTGAGATTCCTTCGGGTAGAGATAAGCAGGGTATGTAAACCAATTATTTTTCTTTTTTTTGGAATATAGCTTAATAACAAACTCCGTGATGTAAAACCAGTAAGAACTCCAGGCTGTGTATCTCGGCGACTGGCTTTAATTACAAAATGGAGTGGATTTTAATTGGGAGCTGCATCTGCCCGAAAAGCAGAATCTGTACGGCTGTATAAATAAAAACAGCCAGACAAGAACATACGGAAATTCACAGCTAAGCATGTCTAGGTGGGCCTTTGGACAAGAACCGGTCAATAAAGGCTGAAAATGAGTGGTGATAACTATAACCTCAGCAAAAGGCCTGGGTAATTTGGAACGCCCAAATTCCAGGGATAAACATGGATGGGGAGAATTTTAGAAGAGTCTTGAACACCATTCTGTGAGGCTCATGACTCCCCCACTCCATCCACCCCGCCCCGTTTTCATGCAGCAAAGAATTCCTTTAATTCCACTTCATCCAAGGCTTCGTCCCATGGAAGGTTTACCTTTAGAAAACCAATCACAGCTAATCCTTCAGGGTCGATGAAGGCTTTTGCCTGGTCCGTGCTGTTGAGATGCATGATGCAAGATCCAATTTGTCTTCGTACCCATGTGACGAAGGCAGAGGCCTCCCTGACGCCTGCAAAGAGGGACGAATTGATTGGTTTCTGTGGGCATGAAAATATATAGACGATATACCACATTTAAAAACCTTTGGATCACAAATAGGACAGCCGCCGTCCATCTGCCAAAGAACTGGGGGTGAAACTAGGCAGACGTGCATGTTTTCGGGGGCTGTGCAAGGCTGAATTCTTTTAGACAAATGGGAATTCCTCAAATAATTCTTCAGCTTGCTGGCTCTTAAACCAGACGAAGGAGAGTCGGTTTTAATACCCTGATCTACACTGCCGAAAAGATTCACAGAGCCCGTTTCCGCATTTGGAACTCTGCTGCCCTGGCTCCCGTGCAGGAGCACAAATCTGGGGTGGACGAGGTGCACCGGGCCAAACTCTCCCTTATCCGGGAGCAGGAAGAGGCGGGGCAACCTGCCCCAGCTCAAACTCCAGCCTGCAGCCTGGCGTGAAATGGTCAAAGCGGCTTACAATGGCCTTCTCGTCCTCTCCCCACAACAGACACCCGGTGTGGTAGGCGGGGCTAAGGGAGCTCTGATGGGAAGCAGGACACCAGCAAGGTCACAAAACCGGCTGCTGACCTTTGCAGTCAATGGGATTGTTCCGATTGCCACCGACAAAGAATTTCAGAGTCGGAAAGTCCTGGATGTCGAATTCCTTCTGAAAAGCCTTCTGGTCTGTCACGTCGACTTTGCCAAGCCGGACGTCCACAGCAGCCCTTCTGAGTTCTTCAGCAGCTTTGGCAAACTCAGCAGCCAAGGTCTGAGACGGCCCGGATAAAGCAACGTCTGCAAAGACGCAAGACAAAAAAACAGGGAGGTCAGTGGAGGTCCCTCCCACCACCCTACGGTGCTTGTTCCAGAGTTCTGCTCAGCTTTCTTCTTCGTTCTGGTTTGAAATTCTGTTTCAGCTGCTACGGAGAACATCTAAAAGTGGAAACTGGGAGCACACACACTTTATTAGCAGGTAACAACTTCATAATTTCACGAGAGCCCTTTATTCCGGGCTGTTTATGTGCATGGATAAAATGTTGCCCTGAAAAATCTACAGTGCCCTGATAGTAAACTTATTCTCATATCACAAATGTTCTTTCCCAGTGTCTTCTCAAGGTGTGCATAGAAGAGAGGACATTTATTTACTCTGGGTATCTCTAAACTGCCTTTCTGGTACCTGCGACATGTCAGGCAGCTTGCAAATATATATAGCTAGTACCAAAGCCCGTTTTTAAAAGGGGCAGCAGCCAGGAGGGTGCGAGAGGGTGGCCACGGCTCCCTTTGCCCCGCAAAGTGGGCTAAACGGAGTGGACCCCCTCCCCACCAGCAGTGCTGACACGGGAGGCTCTGGTAAGAGCGCTTGCTGGGCTAAAGGGAGTAGAAAGCCCCCCCCCCTGCCAGCAGTAACTGGGCTTTGCGCCCACAGGGAGGCTGCAAACTCCTCCCGCCACCCCCGGCTCCCTCCCAGCAGGAGCGTATCTGCAGGCCTCCAAGCCCTGTTGCTGCCTCTCTCCTCATGGGCGACAATGGATGCTGCAGCCACAAGGCTTCTAGCAGGCAAGGAGGGAGAGCGGGAGCTGGAGGGGGAGGGCCAATCAGGGTGGACCTGGACGGACAGGGCTCCGGACAGTCTCCTCCCAGGAGACTGTTTCCCAAATATATAAGGGAGCGAAATAGTGTTAAAGATGTATATAAATGTAAATAAAAAAATACTCTCTTTACAGTCATAGAATCATAGAATCATAGAGTTCGAGGGGACCTCCAGGGTCATATTGTCCAAGCCCCTGCTCATTTAGACCAATGGTCCCCAACCCCTGGTCCGGATACCGGTACCGGTCCATGGATCAGTCAGTACCGGGCCGCGGCTCCTCCCCGTCCTCCTCACCAGCTGCTGCCTCGGGGGCTGCCCTGCCACTCTGCCACCGGCTCACCTTTGGTGCTCTCCAGCGGCCGCCATGGCTGGGGCTCCCCTCAGGGTGGTACTGCACAGATGCTGCTGGCAGCGCCCCCCAGTGGGCAGCGCCCCCCAGTGGGCAGCGCCCCCCAGTGGGTGGCGAAAAGTCAGGGACGCCGGCAGGAAAGCAAGTGGAGCAGGGGCTCAGGCGGCGGCAACGTCTCTCGGCAAAAGACTATCCCCCCTCGGGCCTCAGTAAGATTGTCAAGCATTGACTGGTCCCTGGTGATAAAAAGGTTGGGGACCACTGACGTAGACCAGAACGATAAAGGCTAAATAAAATGTTAAATGCTTTTAAATCATAAAATCATAATTAAATGGTAATTTCTATAAAATCTTTAAACTTATGACAACTATAAAAAATTCACAAAACTATAAAAAATTCACAAAAATGTAGTTCCCTGTGAAATGTTTGCAAAATATTATATAACACACACACACACACACACAAAAGACTGCAATGACACAATTAAAAAACCCCACAAAATGGAACAGGAATTAGCAGCATGATTAGTTCAGCAGATGCCAGTAAGGGCTCCAAATAATAATAATTTTAAAAATCAGTGAAACCAGTGATGAAGTCTGTAAGGAAATCAACCGCATAAAAATAGATCAGTTTATCTATCACATTTCCCACAGAAGAGCTTTTCTTTCCCATTTTATCCTCACGACAACCCTTTGAGGTGGGCCCGGGATTATGGGCTGCATGACTGAACGGGGAAATTGGACTGCAGGCCTCTGCAGCCCCAGACCACACCTCCAGTAGGCCTAATGTGGGGGAGAGATTCCTAAAACTGAGGGCCCAGCTCCAAAGCCCGGCTTGGCACACCTTCCCATCCGTCAACAAACCTCTGTAGCTAATCTCAGACAACAGGCAGGTTCATGCAAGCAAGCAAGCAAGCAAGCAGTCCTCAGAGAGCTGCAAGCTCTGGGTTGCGAAATACTTTGAGATTTTGGGGGTAGAGCTGGGAGTTGGCAGGATTTGGAACAGGGAGGGGCCTCAGTGGAGTTTAATGCAATGGAGACCAGGCTTCAGAGCAGGGGTAGTCAAACTGCGGCCCTCCAGATGTCCATGGACTACAATTCCTGGGAATTGTAGTCCATGGACATCTGGAGGGCCGCAGTTTGACTACCCCTGCTTCAGAGCAACCATGTTCTCCGGGGGAACTGATCTCTGTCACCTGGAATTGAGCTGGAATGCCAAGGGAGCTTCAAGTCCCACCTGGGGATTGGTGTCCCAGTCTTGTTCTTAAAGTAGTGCATGGCTCTCAACGTCCAGAACTTGAAATTGGGCCTGATTGTGAACTAGTGGGGCATGTTTTGGATTCTTGTGGCCGTTCAGAAGACCATCTCCTAGAATAAGGTTCTTTCATATTGCGGTGAGGGAGAGACGGACGAGGAGCCTGAACTGACAGCCATAAGAAAACAGTTGGCATCCCTGGTATATGGAAGGTTTCTTGTGATTAAGTGCCCTTAATCAAGAATTTTATTACATCAAGGCCGTTTAATGCTGTATTCTGGAGGGGGGGGACCTCTTACAAGGGTCATACCTGCTTGGCTTTGCTCAGGGCTATTACTGGAAAGTTCTCCGATTGATTAGCTTTCGTTACTGTTTAATCCAGAGATAAGAATAAGAGAAAATGGGACTGACTACTCTCCCTTGTTCAAAAGAGATCGGCTTTAACAATATGTTCTCCTTGAAAAAGAAGAAGAAAAATCCAAGATTCCTTACTGTGCTGTGGACCAAAGACCAAACCTTTCTTTGAACCGGCTCAGGTTTTTGATGGGGTTTTGTTACTGAAACTAACCAGATCGTGGCCTGGTTTTATAAGGTTCTGCCAGTTGCCCTCAATACCCAGACATCATTGAAGGGATGGTGAGGGAGGGGCAATTGAGTGTGGGGGGGGGGGCTGCGGGGAAATAGGTAGGGGGAGAGATGGGTGGCTAGGTGGGTGTTTGGGGGGGGAGAGGCGGTGAAGGGCGTGTGCGGGGTTAGTGGGGGAGGCGGACAGGTGCGGGAGGTTCCTGCCGGGCCGGGAAGCACAGCCGGTGCACCAGCGATGCGAGTGGCATGCTCCCCGGGGTCCACGGGAGGGGGTGGCTGCATGGGGGTGGGGGTGGGGGAGGGAGAGGGGCACGGGAGGGTTGGCGATGGGCGGGAAGCACAGCCGCCACATCAGTGAGTCTGCGGGCAAGGCGCCTGGCGATTGGCCCCTGCACTTGTCAGTCCGTAGGCAAAGGGGCCAATGTGCCCCCTTGCCCATCGCGGACAGGGCCCACCCCTACCCCCTTAGCCTTTTATTTATACCGCTTCTGCGGAGCGGTTACAGATAAAACGAAACAAAAAGCCATTTATGGCTGCATTGAACTAGATGTTTTTAAACAGGCTGAATATACGAAACCCACAGATGTCCAAATTCCTAATATAGAAAAAACAAATCAGATTTCAGCCCTGAAAGAGCAAGAGGAACTGCATGAAACAGGATACTGGCCTAGATGGACTTCCATCCAGGCTGATCCAGCAGGGCTCTCCTGACTTTCTAAGGAGGCTCTGTTCTGTTTGTCTTGTGAAACATGAAGAAGAAGAAGAAGAAGAAGAAGAAGAAGAAGAAGAAGAAGAAGAAGAAGAAGAAGAAGAAGAAGAAGAAGAAGAAGGTTCTTATATGCCGCTTTTCCCTACCCGAAGGAGTCTCAAAGCGGCTTCCATTCGCCTTCCCTTTTCTCTCCCCACAACAGACACCCTGTGAGGTGGGTGAGGCTGAAAGAGCCCTGAGATTCCTGCTCGGTCAGAACAGTTTTATCAGCGCCATGGCGAGCCCAAGGTCACCCAGCTGGTTGCATGTGGGGGAGCACAGAATCGAACCTGATGTGCCAGATTAGAAGTCCGTTCTCCTAACCACTACACCAAACTGGCTCTCAGTTTGGGAACACTGTTTAAAAACCTGCTGCTGAAGCTAAAATGTTGGGATGCCAAGCGAGGAGAGCACAAGGTTCAGAGTCCGTGGCCACCCTGGTGCCCCATTCCCCCCCTTTTCCAGCAGGTGACTCCTGGCAACGGAGGCCAGACGGGAAGGGCGAAAAGGTCTCTGCTTCCAGGTTATTCCTCCATGTCCTAAGAGACTTTGCCCTGGGTTTCACACAGCTGCCCTGCCCCTTTCCAGAAATGCCAGGGAACAGGCTTTGTGTGATAAAGCAGGTGCTGAAAGGACCTGCGGAACACGACCAAGATTCTTTGGGAAGCTACGGGAAGAAAAAGAGTCAACCACGCCTTTCTCCACTTCCCCCGAAGACCCAGAAGATAGGTAAGTACGATTCAACGAGGTGGTGAAATCTTTGTGTTTGGAGCTTTTGAAGTATCCATTGGATTCCTACTGGCCAGGAATATTCAAGCTGTAGTTCACCTGTTGGCTAGATGAATAGATGACCCTGGAGGTCTCTTCCAACTCTGAGGATTTACCGGTGGCTCAAAGGCGGGGCAGTCTTACACCTGGGATAAGCCCCTCCTCTATGTGGCAGGGTCAAGAGCTTTCTTGCAACCTTGTTGGGGAGGGGCTTCTCCCAGGATTCCTCAGTTTGTAGTAGAGCAGTCCGTCACAGGAAAGACACCAACCTCGCGTCAACCTGTGGTCCTCCAGATGTCCATGGGCTACAATTCCCACGAGCCCCTGCCAGCGTTTGCTGGCAGGGGCTCATGGGAATTGTAGCCCATGGACATCTGGAGGACCACAGGTTGACTACCCCTATGTTAGGAGACTCAGCAAAAACCCCTTGCTCTCCATAGTAAGACCCAAAACTCATCTCACCCTCTCTCTAGCTGACCTCCTCATGCTCTGGATGTGACCCACATCCTCTGACTATGGCTGACCTATGCAGAACTAGCTGGTATCCCTGAACCCCCAAGGTGGGGAAAATCAGACTGCCCCCTCTTCAAACCACTGAGAAGAAAGATTCACAGTAGGTGAAATAAATCTTCTGTTCTCCAGTGGTCTTCCGGTGGGGCAGCCTGGGACACGCAAAAGCCGGGCGTCTGGGTAGGCTCAGGGTTCCGAATGCGAGATCTGGGCAGAAAACGCTTAACGTGCAGGTTCTGAGAAATAGCCCTCCTCCTGCAGCCTTGCAAGGTACTCATGTCCAGATTAGGGTTCCTTTGGAGAAAATCAATGTTTTGCAGGGTGGACTCTATAGTATTGTCCCCTGCTGAGCTTCCTGTCCTCCTAAGGCTCAAATCTCCGGGAGTTTCTAAACCTGGTCCTTGCAACTCTACCCCCCTCCCACCACCACTGCTGATGGCCAGGGGGGGACCTGTGCACCAGGTAGAAATGGAAAGAAGCAGGGTGCTGCCGCAGGCATTTCTGACATTTCTTGATTTTTATGCATCTTCTTCTCTACTGGGTGCCTTGACCACCTTGCATCTTAGTCTCCCTGTACACACACAAACACACACACACTCTTGTGTTGCACCCACACACCCATCTTTCGGGCAGGGCACGAGGAGCCCAGAGGTGCAGGAGGGAGCGTGGTGCTTGAATCACCATGTGAACCAAGGATGCCGTGTGAGATATTTCACATATATATCATATGCGAGAATCTGATTCTCACACCGTTTGTTTTTTTTTTTGCTGAATCCATCCAGGGATAATTTGCAGGAAAGAGCATTGGAGATAAAATATTAGGAAAGTCCCCTTTGAGAAACCGGCCTGCGGAGATGGTTAAGGGAGATTTCACCTGCGGAGGTGGCTTTTTTGCCCCAATTAATCTCAGCAGAACAGTCGTGATTAGTCACACCGGAGGAATCTGCTTCCAGGCACCCTTGAGTTGTGGCAAATGCTCTTTAGAAATCAAAACAGCCCCCCCCCCCGCAGCAAAGAAGACCTGCCCCCTTCTTTGTAGGAAACATTTATGATCACAACTAGTCATATGCAAGGTCAAACTACTACCTCCTCATTCCTTGCCATCTGCGTTTGCCCCTTACTGCAGGGGTAGTCAACCTGCGGTCCTCCAGATGTCCATGGACTACAATTCCTATGAGCCCCTGCCAGCGAATGCTGGCAGGGGCTCATGGGAATTGTAGTCCATGGACATCTGGAGGATTGCAGGTTGACTACCCCTGCTAGCTAGAGTACATATTGTTATTCCCATAATGTTTTACAAGGCCACATGACTTGAGGGGGAAGAACACAGCACACAGCCAAAATACACCACTTCCAAAGAATTCAGGAGCTAGCACAGCCCACACACCTGCCCCCTTTTCACCTGCTGCCTCAAACACAAACATTACTACATTTAGCTACCTTATCTTTGTTTGTTCAGTGAGTCACTTCTGACTAGCTCCCCGATATTTCCATGTTCAGAATTTCAAACAATATATGCCTGTGTGTTACAAGACTGTCAGATTCAGCGAAAAGCTTTGCTCCAGTTGAAAAGCATTTTAAAAGATATTTTGTGTGTGTGTGTATACTGCATTTCCCGTCTACCACATGTTTCAGATCTATTATCCGGTTAGCATCCTCACAACAGCCCTGTAAGGTAAGCTGGTATTATTCTCATAGGACCGGTGTAAACTTAGAGGGCCTGACTAGGGCCTGGGAGGCTGCAGGCTCTTTCCCAGCCTGACCTACCTCACAGGGCTGTTGTACAATGCCTCGAGAAAGAACAGGACACAAATGTCCAGTCAGATGGCACATTCTGGATACGGAACCAACCAAATGGTTTTGCGTCTGAAACTGAGTAAGGGCCTTCAAAAAAAAAATTAAGCAGTGAGCTCACTTTCTCTTTTGAGAAACTAAGCCTCCTCCTTAAAATACTCAAAACACTGTCAAGCATGATGCACGTTTTCTCACACTGATAACGCACACATCACAGCACTGCACGGATGTCGTTCTGGACGCAGCTCCCAACTGTGACCCTCCCCTGCAGCAAAACCAACACATGCTGACCCGCACATGGATTGCACATTGTCTCCAGCGCAGGGGCTCTGTCCAGATAAGACACCTGAGATATCTGAAATGCCTTTCAAGAAAACAAAAGACACCTGTAGATTTTAGCAAGCCGCGAATGCGTTCAAGCTCCATTGATTCCAAGTCAAACGTCGCACCCCCAAAGCCTCGACAGACGTAAGTGATCAATACTTACAGAACTCCACCAGCAGGTACCGGTTTTCCGCCAGAGCCCTATCGAAATTGCTTTTCTTTAAGATTAAAACATTGTCCTCCTCTTCGATTTTGGGGAGAGCCGTTTCCTCAGGCTGCCCCCCCGTTGGCTCAACGCCATTGGCTGCTGCGTAGGCTCCGAAACTGAGGAGAACGGGGAGCCACGGTATCCTCATCCCCATCGTCCACTGCTTCGTAGGCACCCAGAGGGGACTAGAAAGGGTCCTGGGAATGCCTGGCCCTGGCTAATACGTCCCTGGGCTTATCATGGGGACACGTGGCAGCATTCCCACACCACAATAGCGAGAGCAGGGCTTGCCACAAACAAAGGTGACCTCCGGTCTCCTTGGAAAGCTGGCTGACTCTTTGGAAAGGAACCAAAAGGGAAAGCCGGCAGCCATGCGAGGCCCTGGCTTAGCTTGATAAACAGTGAGAACGGGCTTTAACAAAAAGTGGAAGAAATGTGAATGAAGCCACGGAGATGTTTGAGGATGAGGAGACCTCTCTCTCTCTTCCTTCTGGTCTTTTATTACTGGGGAAGTTTGCATGGCCTTTCTGCCTATTACTCTTTACACCAGAAGGAACTAGGGCAGAGTCTGCACTTACTTTGTTTATTCCATTGTCAATCCTGTTGAATTCAGATCGATTTGAACTCGGGTCTTCCTCTTCCGCCCCCTCCCCATTGAAACAGGAAAGTTTTCTGCACATGGTGAGGATACTTCAGAAGGGGGGGGGAGCCAAGCCGCCTCTTTCTTTTCTTGGAGGGGGGGAGAGAGGATCGGAGAAGGCAGAGGAGGGAGAAAAAAATCCAAGACCGACAGGAGTTGAGAGAAATTAGGGGCTTCTCCTTTAAAGCAAGCTTGACACATGGCCACCTTTGGCCAATCAGGGTGTCTCTACCACGGAGGTTCAAAACAGCCTGCTTTCTCAATCCAAATCTTGAAATATTGAGGTTTAAAAGCACTCTAAGATATCGCACAATAAAGGTAGGGTCACTCCGGATCAATCCTTCTTGCTGCAGAAGGAAAATTTAAATCGGCGCAAATCAAAATGGAAATTGCATTCTGTGTAGACGGCAGGGACTGAATCAACCTGGGATTGGAATAAAAGCTACCTGCAGTTTACACCCAGGTCATGAGAACTATTAGGATTGTTGCCCATGAAGGATTAGGTCTTAATTATATTACAAAACATGAGGCCCAATTTTTGCAGAACAAATTTCCCCAAATCCCAAAGCTCTGTGTTCTTCCAAAGATCCATAAGAGTCTTTCCCAGACTCATGCCACCAAAGGTTTTCTGAGTCACTCTAAGACCTATCATGGCCCAGCAGGGACGATTTTTTGAACTTTTATCAACATTTTTGAACTTTAATTTGCAGAGATACTCACCATACTCTGCTTCGGTATTAAGAGACACCATCCACTTTATTAATGTTGTTGAATCCTTAGTTCAGGGGTAGTCACCTTCCCGCTCATATTCTGTTGAATTTATTAGACATTGTGCTGGAAAACAATTGCTTTGGATCTTTATTTTTACAAACTTGTGGTCATTCAATGGGAAGCACCATGGCTCCTGTAGGGGCTAATCTATTTATGCTGTACATTGAGAGAGCATGGCTATGGAACCCTAATATTAATCTGTTTTTGTAGGTATTTTTTCTGTGTGTGTATTTTCTCAATGGTATCTTTATTATTTGTACTCATTTGTACAATTTGTACTCATTTGTACAATGAGACGTTTCAGGACTTTATTGATTCGTCGAATTACCAGCATAGCACAATTAAATTTGTAGCACAGAAGGATTTTAAACAAATCGCTTTTTGGGACACTTTAATTATTTGGACACTTGAATGCACATGGCAAATTGGTGGTCTTTTCATACTAGAAACCCACAGACTGCAATACCTTATTGCATTAAAATTTGTTTCATCCCATGCTTCATCAAGAAGGACGTAGATAAAATTGAAAGGGTACAGAGGAGAGCGACGAGGATGATCTGGGGCCAAGGGACCAAGCCCTGTGAAGATAGGTTGAGGGACTTGGGAATGTTCAGTCTGGAGAAGAGGAGGTTGAGTGAGGACATGATTGCTCTCTTGAAATATCTGAAAGGCCGTCACGTAGAGGAGAGCAGCAGAAGATAGACGCTGCAGTAATGGATTTAAACTACATGGAGAATGATATCGGATAGCTATCAGGAAAAAAATGTTCACAGTCAGAGTAGTTCAGCAGTGGAATAGGCTGCCTAAGGAGGTGGTGAGCTCCCCCTCACTGTCAGTCTTCAAGCAAAGGTTGGATGCACACTTTTCTTGGATGCTTTAGGATGCTTAGGGCTGATCCTGCGTTGAGCAGGGGGTTGGACTAGATGGCCTCTATGGCCCCTTCCAACTCTATGATTCTGTGATTCTATGCACCTAAGCAGTGGGACACAAGCGTAGCAATGATAGAATTATGGGATTTAAGCAGGTTAGTGATCACTCACTATTTCTCTAATAGAAAGGGGTTACAGACAGTCACAACAGTGCAAGAGAGAGAGTCGGTGACTCAGTGCAAAAGTCTTTTAAAATACAAGAAAAAGCAGCTGCTGAACAGAATTGCTCGTTCTTTCACATTTTTGGCTTATGCCTATCAACAGAAGAATATTATTAATAGCCATTGGCATTTGATGGCTTATATACAGAGGTGTCAATATAAACCTCTTTTCCCATCCCCATAATATTAGAGAACTAATCACCTCCAGGGATAGAGGAGAGGTTTATATTTAAGGAAGCTTCCAAAAGAAAAATTTTGTTGTGGTGTTTGTTCTATCTGCAAATTAATGTTAGAGGTTGATTAATTTCTTAATCCCTATAATGATGTTAGGATTTTGGTTAATCCTTTCATTAATTGTTTAACTAAAAATGTGGCTTATCGTATATAGGTGTTTCTACGAGACCCTTGAAAGGAAGAAAAATGGAACATATCTCGTGTATCAAACTTCACATTAAAGATGTACCTTTAACAGAGCACATTGACTAATTGAAGCATAGCTTTGGAGATTAGAGATTTTTTGACATTGCCACATCAGAGAATCAATATTTCCTGTAGATTGTTACTGAGGGAAAGTTATTTGTGCATTGGATATATTAATGCCTCTTGGATTGAACACAATGTGGGGCCTGCCTTGTTTTTTGTAGGGTTGTCCCTTTAAGTGACACTGGAACAAGCATTTGCCATTTAGGGCAAGTTATTTTAAAACTATGACACAGTGAAGTCATTTTGAGGTCCTTGCACAGACAGCGTTCGGAACATATAGAATTCTCCACTTTGAAAATTGAACGTACAGTCTATGGGATAGTCTAAGGTATATAATTTTTGACATTATGGATATAGTAATACATTATGTATCTATCAAGTTGCTGTTTCTAATCCCTAACTGTATGTAGCATTGATTTGTTTTCTTTGAATTACAGGATGAAGGTCTGATTGTCAGACTAAGGAACTACATTGGAATATTATAATTGCATGCAAGGTACAATGAAGGTAGAAGCTGGATGTATTTTAGGTTATGTGGAATTAATCACTTATATTTGTACTACGGATGAAAGTGGCACACATTGAAATCAAGAGTAAATTGGGACCTCATTTTAGCTAGGCCAGTTCTTCTTCTTCTTGTGCAGCTGCTGGTTGAAGAAGAATGCCAGTGATGGGAAGCTCACCACCTCCTTAGGAAGCCACGCATACTGTAAAAAAAATTCCTAATATCCAGCCAGTCCCTTTCTACCTGTAATTTAAACCCATGTTGAGGAAGGACTTGGCAGTTTGACTGAGGCCTAAAATCCTCCCCGTTAATCCCTTAAATTCTGTCCGCCTCCTCCCAGCCATGGCAGCGGTGGCAGAAAGGTGTCTCGGGGAATCTCTGTACAACTGAGACGGCGTTCCTGGAGCACAGAGGCGCAACCCCTGCACCCCTCCCCAAGGGACAACCTGGGGGAGCTGAACTGGGACTCTAATGGAGGCGCTGGGAAGAGACCCAGTGCTGGCATCCCTCCAGGAGACCCTGGTGGACTTTAGTGGCTTGTTTTGTAAGGGGGGAGGATGTATATACCGGAACCCCTCCGGGGCTCAGTACTGGCCAAGGCCACAACAGTATGATTGCGGGTCATTGTGGCTTCATGAAGACCTACACCCTGGTTCTCAGGCAGCTTTGGATGCCGCGTGTCCGTGGAGATGGAGAGGCACGTGTAAGGGCTGCTCTGTTTGCCTTGCTATCAAACGGAGATGGGTGAATCCCTGGGTCTCTTGCAACCCTTTGGTTCACTGAGTCTCCTGAGGGCGGTCATCTCCATGGACTTCCCCCAAGCCATGGTAAGATAGAAATCTGGGGGTGGGGGTGGATCTCTTCTCCAAACGGGCACACTCCGTGCCATGTGCCTCCTTACCCACAGCCCTCGGCCTGGCCGAGCTGTTTGTCCAGCCCATCCTTAGATTCCACGCTTTTCTGAGTAAGGTTTTGCCAGACGGAGGTTTTCAGTTCACTGTCTGGTTCTGGGGGGCCCGGTTGAAATTTGTGGGGGTCTCAGTTCTGCTTACCACCCGACAATTAACGGCCAGACTGTGAGAGTCAATCAGATCTTGGAGCAGTACCTGCGCTGCTTTATAAACTATCAACAGGATGACTGAGCATCAATCCTGCCCCTTGTAGAATTCACTTATAACGATGCCCACCATTCCTGCAAGGTGTGCTCCCTTCAAGCAAGGTTTGAAGTGGCTTAAGGGTATGCTCATGTCTGACCCTTGGGGTGACGCCCTCCAGCGTTTTCATGGCAGACTCAATACGGGGTGGTTTGCCAGTGCGTTCCCCAGTCGTTAGCGTTTACCCCCCAGCAAGCTGGGGACTCATTTTACCGACCTCGGAAGGAGGGAAGGCTGAGTCAACCTTGAGCCGGCTGCTGGGATCGAACTCCCAACCTCATGGGCAGAGCTTCAGCCTGCATGTCTGCTGCCTTACCACTCTGCGCCACAAGAGGCTCATTTGCCTTGATATAGGGGTGGCCAAACTGGCTCTCCAGATGTCCTTGGACTACAATTCCCAGCAGGGGCTTGTGGGAATTGTAGTCCATGGACATCTGGAAGGCCACAGCTTGGCCATGCCTGCCTTGGTGGATAAGGTACAGGGCCATTGCGCACCAGGATCTATGTGGCAAATTGGTTGTGGGACGAAAAAACACCATTTAAAATTGTGGAATTCATCGTTATGCATACCTGGCTTTGTAGTGGAATCCAGTTGCATTTCTATCATTTCCCACAGGTTTCCGGTCTCGGCAAAAATCGCTAGCCAGGAAGCGCTATTGCCGAGCTCGTCCCGCCCCTGGTCGTCAAGCAGCCAATGGGCGGCCGTTATCATGCTCCCAAAAAGCTCCTTTCCCTTTAAGGAAGTTTAAAAAAAACAAACAAACAAACACACGTTGCAACAAATCTGCGTTGATTCGTTGCAACGGAGAGACCCATCTAGGTAGCAGGTGGTGTTTGAGCTGCCGTTTCATCGTTGACACGCTCCCCCCGAGTGGAAAAAAAATTAACCCCCCACCCGGCACGGGCGCGATTTTTGGCCGAAAAAAGAGTGAAAAATAAAGGGAAAATAAACCAGCAAATGGGGCTGTGTGTTGTTTCGTGCTTGGTGACTTAAAACTGCTCTGCAGCCAGGGAAGCCTCACTGGGTAAACGAAGGCTCGCCGGTGCGTTGATCTCCACTCGCTCGGAGAAAAAAAAATGGCGATCGCTTCGCCGGAAGTTCAGAGGAGAGAGCCAGGGGGAGGGACTTTGCAGAAACCGCAACAGTGGTAACGCACAGAACTTTCCCGCTAGTGTTGCAGATTGGTTGCAGGAGTGTAGCGCTTTCCGGAGGGTGAATCCACTTTTTGGGATTTCCCTGAAAGCGCTACAACGAAGCGCTTTTTGCGGATCGGTTTCAGGAGTGTTGCAGATTGTCAATGACATTGTGCATAACAGCAAAACAGTAGCGATTTCAATTTGTAACCATTGTGCTATTTTGGACGAGTGCGGAATGGCCCACAGCATGTCACACGGCGTTTGGTTGTTCACAGCAAGGGGCAGCAGAGCTCTGCTTTAAAACAGTTACAATTCCACACCCAGAGAAAGAAAAGGTTTTCTTTTGGGACGTCTCAAACCAAGGAACGTCAGGGTGTTGAAGCAGGGTTAGCTACTGTGGCTACTATTTCCATCAGGTAACACAGAACATCTACTCCAGGAGTTGCCAAATTGTGGCTCTCCAGATGTCCCCTGGCAGGGGCTCATGGGAACTGTAGTTGTTATTCTCCTTGCAATCCATCCCCGTTTCTCTGCCACGTCTCCACGCCTTATCAGAGGCCTGGGAAGACTTTTCCCCTCTCTCCCTGGCCCCACCCCCAGGTTCCCCAGCCTCTCAGTGGCTGATGTCGTTTGATATCAGCCTACTCCTCCTTTGGGCAGGGATTTCCTGGGAAGCCTGCAGGGTGGGAGAGAGACGCCAAACAACTGTGATCTTGCTGTCATTCCTGTAGCGCCAGGCCGGCCCTTTTGAGCAAAGCACCGGCCAAAACTCCGTGGAAGAACCATCTCCACTAAAGAGGACTCCCCTCTCCAGCTTGACCCTGGCCAACTCTTCAACCAGTCGAATGAGGTAATTTGTTTCGAGTTCAATGTTTTCCCTTCCCCTTGAAGTCGCAGTCAAGGCAAATCCCTTGCGGAGAACCCCTTCTCAGTGAATACACCGAAATGCTGCTTGTTCAATGCCAGGCCTTAAAGAAAAACAACCCAGGGGGAAGGGAGAATAATGCAATACTGTCGGTGCCAAAACTTTGCTTGCCTGCCCTCCGCTGACCTCAAACGCCCTCCGAAAAGCTGGAATTTACAGCTTCCCGAGTCCTGGGATGGCTGATCCGTGTACAATTATATGCACATGTATATTAAAAGCATGCAAAAACACTCATGCTAGATCCCTGCTTCCTTCTATGTTCCAGTATTGCATGGTGGATCTCAGAGGCACAAGAGAGCCCCTGTACGCCCCCTCTTCCCTTGTTCTCTCAGCCTTTCTAGGGGAAAGCCTAGAAAACTGACTCCAGGGACAAGCACAGGGAAAACAAGCGTAAACAAACGTGAGTTTGCGTTCCTTGAAGTTCTGTGTGATGGCTTGCCCTCTAGCGTGCTGTTCGGGAACAGCCCAGGCGTGAGTGGGACGTTCCTGATTTTATTTTTACTTATTATTATTCGCTTACTTTGAAATCCTATGTGTTGCCCGTCTAAAGACCTGCTTGAGGGGGCTCACAAAGTAAGAACAACACGAAAACTGCCAGGTATGAATGACAGATATAAAAACGAGCGATGAAAACTAGCCAAGAGGCATGAAAACAGCCTGGCAATAAACGTGAAGATCTGGTTTGGTGTAGCGGTTAGATGGTTGGTCTAGGACAGGGGTGGCCTAACTGTAGCTCTCCGGATGTCCGTGGACTACAGTTGCCATGAGCCCCTGCCAGGCTGGCATTTTAACCACCTCTCCCAAGCTAAGCCACTAATGTCCACCTGGCCCCAGAACACCTGGCTACAGAGATTCATACAAAGGTCACCTCCAGGTTAGATTGAGAGCCTCTTTGTGGCGCAGGGTGGTAAGGCAGCAGACATGCAGTCTGAAAGCTCTGCCCATGAGGCTGGGAGTTCGATCCCAGCAGCCGGCTCAAGGTGGACTCAGCCTTCCCTCCTTCCGAGGTCCGTAAAATGAGTCCCCAGCTTGCTGGGGGGTAAACGGTAATGACTGGGGAAGGCACTGGCAAACCACCCCGTATTGAGTCTGCCATGAAAACGCTGGAGGGCGTCACCCCAAGGGTCAGACATGACCCGGTGCTTGCACAGGGGAGACCTTCACCTTTACCTTTTAGGTTAGATTACTGTATGCAGGTCTGCCTTTGTCTCCGATGCCGAAATTGCAACTAGTCCAGCATGCAGATAGTCCTCACTAGAACAATTTGGAAGGCCATGCCCAGGCAGCTGCACTAGCTTCTGGTTGAATTCCAGATCAGGATCAATGTATTGGTATGAACAAACAAGAGTTCTAAATTGATCCTTAGAGGCTTTAGGTGCAATAGAATGATGCAATCCAGGTGATCACTGGTTTTTAAAATTTGTTACAGAGGAGCGAAGCCAAGCAACGTTGTGTCGCTCTGCCTTATGAATGAGCACTATGAAGACGCTCTTAAGATTCTGCCGGAAACTGCCCTCCCCTTGCTTGCTCCTCCCCCGCCAAGCCCAGAGATCTGCCCCCTCTCCAATTATATCATACTATGAAGCTGTGAACCGGGGTGAGCTGGCAGTGCCCGAATATTTCAATTTTGCAAGCGATGTTCTGGACCAGTGGGCTCAAATGGAAAAGGTATGTGAATTCTTTTGCTTTGGGGGGGGGAGCTGGTCCTTTGCTGTTAGGAGACAAGGTTTTGTAGAGTTGCCAGTCCTGTAGCACAGGGGTAGTCAACCTGTGGTCCTCCAGATGTCCATGGACTACAATTCCCATGAGCCCCTGCCAGCATTTGCTGGCAGGGGCTCATGGGAATTGTAGTCCATGGACATCTGGAGGACCACAGGTTGACTACCCCTGCTTTAGGCTGATCCTGCATTGAGCAAGGGGTTGGGACTAGATGGCCTGTCTGGACTTTTCCAGCTCTATGGTTCTGTGGTTTCCCAGGGCCTCACGCAGAGGTAGCTGCTCCACAGCACTACCCTAAGCCCAGGTTTTCTCAACTTTTTTCCCATCGAGAAACCCCTGAAACATTCTTCAGGCTTTGTGAAATCCCAGAAGTGAGGCAATAGTGCAGTCACGATTTGAGAAAGCCTGCCCTGGACCCTTTAAGTGGGGATGCCAAGGACTGAACCTGGGACTTTCTTGACCAACCATAGAAACATAGAATAACAGAGTTGGAAGGGACCTCATGGGTCATCTAGTCCAACCCCCTGCACTATGCAGGATACTCGCATCCCAATCGCTCATCTACTGGTACCTGCCACTCCCTTGAGCCTTCATGGGGGATACGCTTCTAGGGAACACTGTGTGTGAACGAGACCTTGGGGTACTTGTGGATTGTAAACGAAACATGAGCAGGCAGTGTGATGCAGCGGTAAAAAAGGCAAATGCCATTTTGGGCTGTATCAACAGGGGCATCACATCAAAATCACAAGATGTCATAGCCCCATTGTATACTGCTACAGCAGCACATGAGATGGGCATGCACAACAGCTTCTGGATTGGAGAGGCCTAGAGTTACGTGAAAGCACATTTTACAGAAAGACCGGGAGGGGTAGAGGGCACCGTGCATGATTTATAGAACAAAGTTTACTAATCGGCAGTTCAGTGACTTGATGCTCAATGAATACATCTGTCTACATAGTATATCACAAGATGTCATAGTCCCCCTGCTTCTGAACTACCCCAACCACGTGCAGAAGACTTTCCTGTTTCAATGGGGGGGGGGAGAGGAAGACCTGAGTTCAAATCGATCTGAATTCAACAGGATTGACAATGGAATAAACATAGTAAGTGCAGACTCTGCCCAGGAGAGTAGAAGCCTTTTGAACAGGAAGAGACCAAATCCTCTGTGAATGGCTTCGCCAGCTTGTCTTGACCTCTTCCACCAGGATGGCGCAAAGCCCCAGAGCACGGCCTTTTGGTGGGTCAGCGATCAGAAAGAAGAGGTGAAGTGGAGCTTTGAGGAGCTGGGAGTCTTATCCAGGAAAGCGGCCAACCTCCTGAGAGGCCCGTGTGGCCTGCAGAGAGGAGACCGAATCATCACGGCTTTACCTCGGATTCCGGAGTGGTGGTTGCTGAACGTGGCCTGCATGCGCACAGGTTAGTCAGCGAGAACAGGGGCTCTGCTGCTAAGTCTCCGGTGCCAGCCTTTTAGAAGGGCTGGCCATGTTTTCCTCAGAGCCATTTACTTCAACCGTCTTTAAAGTAAAAGACATTTAAAGTAAATGTAGGCTAGATATCAGGAAAAAGCTTTTCACAGTCAGAGTAGTTCAGCAGTGGAATAGGCTGCCTAAGGAGGTGGTGAGCTCCCCCTCACTGGCAGTCTTCAAGCAAAGGCTGGAGGCACACTTTTCTTGGATGCTTTAGGATGCTTAGGGCTGATCCTGCGTTGAGCAGGGGGTTGGACTAGATGGCCTCTATGGCCCCTTCCAACTCTAGGATTCTGTGATTCTGGGTTTGGACTAGATGACCCAGGAGGTCCCTTCCAACTCTAGGATTCTAGGATTCTTTATGTGCTTTAAATGTCTTTATGTGCCCTTGAAAGGCCAAAGGATAATGGAAGTGTACTATGATGTTTTACAAATGAAAAGCAGCTCTGAGAAAGCTGTGCTTTTGAGCGGAGGAAGGGTCGCTGGACTAATCGCTTTTCCATCCCATACCACCCGTCTCACCCGCTGCTGCCCCTTCTCTTTGCGAGGGAATTTGCTTGGCCTTCAAAGGGGATTTTGAGCAGGGTAAAATGTATTGCAGTTCAGTGTCACAGTTCAGTGAAGGGCGTCACACCGAAACAGAATTGCTCTGGCTTAAATCAGGAACACAGCATGATAATCCCGCCATTTAACTAGTTACTGGCAACAGACTTTAGATGCCCACAGAAAACAAGACCACCATCCACCACCCCCAACATACCACTCACTCAGCTTTCTGTCTCCTCCATCAAAGGTAGCTGCAAACAACTCCCCCCCCCCCCCCCAAGCAGCAGAGTGAAGGAATTAGGAGTGTACATTTGGCTAATCCAAGACAAAAAAGAATCAGACTCCAGTAGCACCTTTAAGACCAACAAATATCCAGGGTGTGAGCTTTCGAGTGAATAAATCTAGGTTGGTCTTAAAGTTGCCACTGGAGTCTGATTTTATTGTGCTACTTCAGACCAACACGGCGACCCATTTGAATCAAGACAAGAGAAAAATACCTTACCGGTATTGAGGATACTATTTAAGCTGACTGGGAATCAGGGCTACCGATATGACTATCTTCCCTGCCGCATGGAGACCCTGGGGCCGGCTTCTCGTGTGGCGCGGTTTAAACTGCATTGCAAGAGAAGCCAAGCCTGCCCCAAGGGTAGGCAAGTGGGCGTTTTTAAAATCCACATTTTTCTTCTCCACCAGGCATTTGTTGAGGCCGACCAACCCAAAAACATCCTCTGGTCCCCTTCCATGACCAAACAATCTGTCCTACCCAAGGATTTGTCCATGTTACTATTCCTGTTAAAATATTGTTCTGGTTGACCCATTAGGTTACAATGGTTATCATTTTCTATGTAATTATGACGCTCCATGTAAACCGCCCAGGCCTGTCTGGAAGGGTGGTATAAACATCTAAATAAATTAATTTAAAAATCTAGGATTTATTGGTCCTCCCAAATTTCAGGATTTCTGAACAATCTCAGCTCTGAATAACATGCCAGGACTGGGATCCAGGATTTTTGGGACATCCCAAAATCCAATAGACCTGAGAAGAAAAATGCTGATTTGGAGGGGGGGGGGGAGGTACATTCCTGCAAGAGACAGCATCATGTTCTCCACTGACTAAGATGCTGTGCAAAGACCTCCCCATCGTCCAACCTCAACCATCACCACAGTTGAGTAGCAGCCGTGCTAACAAGTATGAGCGCTTACTGAACTGATTTAAAATCAATTTTCCTGCCTCTCTGCTCACCTTATTCCATACCTCTCTCCTAGGCATTGTTCTCATTCCAGGGACATCCCAACTGACCGCTAAAGACCTTTCCTACAGGCTCCAAGCGTCTAAGGCCAAATGCATCGTGGTCACTGACTCCCTGGCTCCCGCAGTGGACTCTGTTGTGTCCGAATGCCACTCTCTGAAAACCAAACTTCTTGTGTCCAAAGGCAGCAGAGAGGGATGGCTGAACTTCAAGGACCTGTTCCAGTAGGTATTGCTTCAGCAAGGGGTTAAGGCAGACTTTCTCACCTTTGTTGCCGTCAGAGCAGTTCCTCAGTGGAACAGGCTTCCTCGGGAGGTGGTGGGTTCTCCATCTTTGGAAATTTTCAAACAGAGGCTGTAGAGCCATCTGACAGAGAGGCTGATTCTGGGAAGGCTTAAGGGGGTGGCAGGTGACAGTGGATGAGTGAGAGGGTTGTGAGTGTCCTGCATAGTGCAGGGGGTTGGACTAGATGACCCAGGAGGTCCCTTCCAGCTCTATTATTCTGTGATTCTATGAGAAACTCCCGAAGCATTCTTTGAGATACCCCAGAAGTGAGATGATCATGCAGAATATGGTTGGAAGGTCAGTATGGCCCCTCCCCTTCCTGCCCCCTCCAGGCCCATCAACGCAGTCAACATGATCATATATGGTTATAAGGTAAAGGTATCCCCTGTGCAAGCACCGGACTGTGGGAGTTCAGGCAGGGCCCCGGTCTCTTCAGGGAGCTCATTCCACCAGGTGGGGGCCAGGATGGAAAAAGCTCTGGCCCTCATTGAGGACCGACGTGCTTGTTTGGGGCCAGGGATCACCAGCCAGTTGGCAGTGGCAAAGCATAATGCTCTTTTGGGAGTATAGGCGGAGAGACGGTCTCTCAAACACACTGGGCCCAGACCACGTATGGCTTTGAAGGTAAGAACCAATTCTTAAGCCTGATCCGGAATTCAATTGGGAGCCAGCTGAGTTGTTGAAGTACAGGCCGGATGTGAGATCTCCACGGTGTGTTGGTGAGAATCCTGGCCGCTGCGTTCTGCATCAATTGCGGTTTCTGGGTCAAGGCTAAGGGCAGGCCTGCGTGGAGCGAGTTGCAGAAGTCCAGTCTAGAGGTGACCGTCGCATGGGTCACTGTGGCTAGGTGTTCCGGGGCCAGGTAGGGCGCTAGTAACTTGGTGTAGGTGGTAGAAGGCCAACTGCGCTACTCTTGTGACCTGCCCCTCCATGGAGAGGGAGGCATAAAGGATCACCCCCAGGTTTCTGGCAGAGTGGGCTGCTGTTAGATGCACTCCGTCCAGGTTGGGTAGACACGCTTCCTCCCTTGGTCCCTTCTTCCCTAGCCACAGGACCCCCATCTTTGTAGGGTTGAGCTTCAGACGACTCTGCTTCAGCCATTTTGTCACTTCTTCCAGGCATCTGGCTCAGATTTCTGGGGGAGAATCGGAGAGATCCTCCATCAGTAGGAAGAGCTGGGTGTCACCTGTGTATTGGTGGCCACCCAGCCCAGACCTCCATGCCAGCTGAGCAAGAGGGCGCATGGAGAAGTTAAATGAAATAAGTTGGGGCCAGTCTTAAAATGTCTGAGATTCCAAGCCCAGGTGCACCATATTTCTCCTCCACGGTCTCAAAACAAATACAAGGCATTTTACAAAACAGAGGAGAACACAGAGAGAGAGAGAGAGAGAGAGACCCATTATAATCTCACCAATGTAACCGATGAGAGATACCTGGCAATTCATACATGTGCTTGTTTTTTAAGATCGGCACCTGCCGAGCACGACTGCGTCAAAACGAAGAGCGGGGAACCCATGCTCATCTACTTCACGAGCGGAAGCACAGGGGCACCCAAAATGGTCGAGCATTCGCACAGCAGTTACGGCATTGGGTTTGCAGCCAGTGGCAGGTAAACACCACTCGCCCCCACAGCAGCGCATGAGATGGGCACGCACAACGGCTTCTGGATTGGAGAGGCCTAGAGTTACGTGAAAGGGCAATGGGCACCGTGCATGATTTATTGCTTTAGGATGCTTTGGGCTGATCCTGTGTTGAGCAGGGGGTTGGACTAGATGGCCTGTGTGGCCCCTTCCAACTCTATGATTCTGTGATTCTATGATTCTATAGAACAAGGTTTACTTATCGGCAGTTCAGTGACTTGACGCTCAATGAATACATCTGTCTACATAGTGTATGACAAGATGTCATAGTCCCATTGTATGCGGCACCGGTCAGACCACACCTGGAGTACTGTGTGCAGTTCTGGAGGCCTCACTTCAAGAAGGACGTCGATAAAATTGAAAGGGTGCAGAGGAGAGCGACGAAGATGATCTGGGGCCAAGGGACCAAGCCCTATGAAGATAGGTTGAGGGACTTGGGAATGTTCAGCCTGGAGAAAAGGAGGTTGAGAGGGGACATGATAGCCCTCTTTAAGTATTTGAAAGGTTGTCACTTGGAGGAGGGCAGGAGGCTGTTCCCATTGGCAGCAGAGGAAAGGACACGCAGTAATGGGTTTAAACTACAAGTACAGCGATATAGGCTAGATATCAGGAAAATAATTTTCACAGTCAGAGTAGTTCAGCAGTGGAATAGGCTGCCTAAGGAGGTGGTGAGCTCCCCCTCACTGGCAGTCTTCAAGCAAAGGCTGGATACACACTTTTCTTGGATGCTTTAGGATGCTCTGGGCTGATCCTGCGTTGAGCAGGGGGTTGGACTAGATGGCCTCTAGGGCCCCTTCCAACTCTATGATTCTGTGATTCTATTCCTATCCAGCCTGTTTTCTCAGAGGCCCATTCCAGAGTCTTCGGCTTCCCTGCCTCAGCGATTGACTCCCGATATCTTTTTCTTGCCACAGACACTGGATTAATCTGACCCCTTCGTCCATCTTCTGGAACACATCTGATACAGGGTGGGTCAAGTCGGCCTGGAGCAGTGTCTTTGCACCCTGGATAAATGGAGCGTGTGTCTTTGTGCATCACTTGCCACAATTTGAACCCAGTGTCATACTGAATGTAAGAATAAACAAAGGGTATGGAAGTGCAGAGACAGAGCAGATGGAGACACAAGATGTCATAGTCCCATTGTATACGGCACTGGTCAGGCCACCCCTGGAGTACTGTGTGCAGTTCTGGAGGCCTCACTTCAAGAAGGACGTGGATATAATTGAAAGGGTACAGAGGAGAGCGACGAAGATGATCTGGGGCCAAGGGACCAAGCCCTATGAAGAGAGGTTGAGGGACTTGGGAATGTCCAGCCTGGAGAAAAGGAGGTTGAGAGGGGACATGATAGCCCTCTTTAAGTATTTGAAAGGTTGTCACTTGGAGGAGGGCAGGAGGCTGTTTCTGTTGGCTGCAGAGGAGAGGACACGCAGTAATGGGTTTAAACTTCAAGTACAACGATATAGGCTAGATATCAGGAAAAATATTTTCACAGTCAGAGTAGTTCAGCAGTGGAATAGGCTGCCTAAGGAGGTGGTGAGCTCCCCCTCACTGGCAGTCTTCAAGCAAAGGTTGGAGACACACTTTTCTTGGATGCTTTAGGATGCTTAGGGCTGATCCTGCGTTGAGCAGGGGGTTGGACTAGATGGCCTCTATGGCCCCTTCCAACTCTATGATTCTATGAGACGAGGAATTATCATGTTTGAGGCCTAATTCCTGTTTGGCTTAAATAGAAAAATCTACAAACACGGCAGTGAATCCAAACATTTTGTACAGCAGATATCTGGACGCAGATTACAAGTGTGATCAAAGCAGGAGTAGGACTGTACCTATTTGTCAACATGAGCCAGGTCCCCTGAGTGCATGTAGCACAAAAGCTGAAAAAGCTTGTTTACCTGCAAAATAAATACAAGTAGTCCCTGTTCACAGCGCAGGAGACCCAGGGAAGGCAAGTTTCAACAGCACAGACATTTGCTTCCAAAAACGGAAGTCTTCCGAAGGCACAGGTGTGCATGAGAGACCATAAAATCTGAGTCCAGGAGCACCTGTAAGACCAGCAAAGATTTATTCAAGGCGTGAGCTTTTGAGTGCAAGAACCCTTCCTCAGACCCAGCATCCATGCTGCAAATTTAGTGCCTCTACCTCAAACTCCTGCCTCCCCCCCCCCATGCCATCAAATAGATGGAAACAGAAATTTGTCCATCGATGCTCACGCCTTGAATAAATCTTTGTTGGTCTTAAAGGTCGAGTCAAACTGGACTCTGGTTTTATTGTGCTACTTCAGACCAACACGGAGACCCATTTGAATCTATCCATGAGAGACATGACAGCCTTACAATTTGGGCCGTTCTGTCTGTTCAAAACACTTCACATGTGCTCTAAACCCACAACCCCTGTAAGATAGGCCATTACCACAATCCCACTCACACTGCAGCCAAGAACCTGATACAGAATGACTGCGCTGGGGGCAACTAGTAACCTTAAGGGAGACACAGGATTTGGGCCATGCACTAGGCGTGTGCAAAAGGGAAGAATCGGACCATTTTGGATTGGGCCTGAATAAATTCAGATTGAATCCGAAGCAGCCTTCCCTGGCTCAAACCGATTCAATTTGGGCAACTGCTAAGTGATTCCGCACCATTAAAGAAAATGGCACCATCAGCGTCAATGGAAAAATTTCTGTTTCCATCTATTTGATGGGGGGGGCAGGATTTTGAGGTAGAGGTACTAAATTTGCAGCATGGCTACAGGAGCCTCTGCTCAAAAGAGCCCCCAAGTTTTGAAAAGATTGGACCATGGGGTCCAATTCTACAGGCACCCATCTGGCCTCCGTTGTTTCCCCCTCAATGACCCCCTCAAAAAAAAAGATTCTCTGTTCTTGTTTGCAAACTCGAATAGAATAGAATAGAATAGAATAGAATAGAATAGAATAGAATAGAATAGAATAGAATAGAATAGAATAGAATAGAAAAAGTTTGGTCCCTTTAAACTGCCCGAACTCCACCCGGCCGAATCACACCCAAATTGTGGTTTGGCAATTCAGCCTAGGCTGACTTGGGCAGTTTACCTTCAGGGGAAGGTCGATTCAAACTGGGCTAGTCCAAAAAGTGTCCGAATCGACATTGATCCGGGTAATTTACAGACTACACAAACCAAATCGCACATGCCTTACATGGGCCATCCAGATTCCACTATATAAATATAAATTCCAATATCTAAAAATGAACTTCCAATCAATCGGGAAACCCTTCCAAGGTCGTCAAGGCTTTGCAAAATCCGGGTCTTGCTGAGCATCACTATTTGTTTAAAGTGTTGGCCATTCCCAACGCAACCATCTTTCCCATCGATCCTTCCCAGTAAACAGTCCCATAAAACCTTCTCCATGTGTTGCTCGCTCAGTACATATCTATACCTTTCAGACCCAAAGCAGCTTGATGTGTTTGTGCGGACGGTCTCAGTTTCCATTCCCAGCATTATATTTTCCTTCCCCTCATGTAGACCCTGTCGAGGTACCCGATCACCACCTTCTGCACAGCTCCGACTGCATACTGCATGCTGGTGCAGCACGATATCGACAGGTACTGCCTTGCGTTCTTGTACAAGGGACAAGGGACATTATGTCCAGTAGTTTTGTTTTGTTTTAATAACTTTTACGTGCAGGGCAATCAGTCAGGCTTACCTTCTTTTCCAGTCGATATACTATTTTGTTTTGGATAAATGAGGAGGGGGGGGGAAATGAAAGGGAGCCAAAACTCAGTATGGGAATGGAGATTTGGTGAATATGCCACCTGGAGCCAGGTGTTACAGCTCACTGGATTTTCCAGCAGCTTTACAGGGGTGTGGGGGTGCAGTAGGGGTAGTCAACCTGTGGTCCTCCAGATGTTCATGGACTACAATTCCCATGAGCCCCTGCCAGCAAATGCTGGCTGGGGCTCATGGGAATTGTAGTCCATGAACATCTGGAGGACCACAGGTTGACTACCCCTGCAGTAGGGGACAGAATAGGCCTCCTGAAGCTCCTAAGAGCTTAAATAGCAGCTCAGAAAAGGAGCTGGGAGCCTAGTGGAGTGTCTCAATTATGCATTTGTGAACTTAGGCAGATTGTGAG
The DNA here is from genome assembly GCF_049243985.1 of Paroedura picta. Classification (NCBI taxonomy): domain Eukaryota; kingdom Metazoa; phylum Chordata; class Lepidosauria; order Squamata; family Gekkonidae; genus Paroedura; species Paroedura picta. The sequence goes on along the minus strand of NC_135385.1, from coordinate 12,508,841 downwards.
TGGGTGGGCAGAAGGGATTGTGTCGGCACTTGGCTCTTGGGGCCCTTTCTTGCACGGCCAATCGCCACTTTGGGATTGGGAGGCGAATTTCTTCCAGGCCAGACTGGCCAGGGATTCTGTGTTTTTTTTGGGGGGGGGGGGACACATCATCTGACCATGGAAGTGGGGTCGCTGTGGGTGGGCAAGTAGTTGTGAGTTTCCTACATTCTGCAAGGGGTTGAATTCGATGACCCTGGAGGTACCTTCCATATTTCTATGTTTCTAACCCTTCTTCTCCTTTTTAAATCCCCCTACGGTGCAATCCGTGCCCCTGCCTTTTGTTAGCCTGCAAAGAGCCCCCATAATAGACAGCAGTCTTCACGTAGGCAGCTCCCTGTCACTGTGCAGGCTGATGCACACAGAGATCAGGGGTTGGACTAGATGTCCCTCGAGGTCCCTTCCAACACTTATGATTACTCGTGGGTCTCCACCATTCACTTTGGCTGATGCTAAAAGAGCCAAGCCATTGTTTTCCTTCAATTTCACTGTTGGCAAAAAAAAAGAAGGGGGGGGGGTTATGGTGACCCCAAAGGGTTTTCACGGCAGGAAAAAGGCTAACAGAAGCGGCTTTCCCCACATAGCAACACTGGACTTCCTTGGAGGTCACCCTTGGAGGTTATGCTGCCTTCCCCCGAATCTGAACTCACTGTGATCATATTATCTATCTACCTATCTACCTATCTATCCATCCATCCATCCATCCATCCATCCATCCACCCACCCACCCACCCATCCACCCATCCATCCATCCATCCATCCATCCATCCACCCACCCACCCAACCCATCTACTGCCCTCCCCAAAGGCTCAAACAAGAAACAATACAGGTAACTCCATTTATAGTGATAACAACAATAACATTAACATAATAACAACGATACCATTAAAGAACAGTGGAAATTCAGGGGGTGGCCACACCGAAAACTTTCCAGTGTGGTTGATGACATTAAATAGGGTTGATCCAAGAGACACCCCCCCCCCCCCCGCCCAGCCAACCTTCTGTTTGGTCCTGTGGTGATCTGGGGTTACTCATTGTCCCCTTTCCCTCTCCAGCTACTCATTGTCCCCTTTCCCATTGAAGCTACAGATTCAAGAGCCTGCAGCACTGCGTGACTGGAGGAGAACCTCTCAACCCTGAAGTGAGGAACCACTGGAAAGCCAAGACTGGGCTGGAGATCTATGAAGGCTACGGCCAAACAGAAATGGTATGCCTGCCCTTGCTGTCCCAGGACTGGGTTTCTGGATAGTCACTCTGTGGCCTCACGGGATGGGGCAGAGGCTGTGCATCATTGAGTTGACATGTGACAAAGTCCTGGCATTTGTCAAACAGCAACCCACGGACCTTGGATCAGTCACGCACGGAGCGTGCTCTGCCTCCTATGATCACATGTGTCCTTTGCCCTCATCATGAGGGTGGCGCATGGGCAGAAGCAACTGCAGCCATCCCCCCCCCTTGCATGTAAAGGAGACACTCTGGGCTCTGTTTATGTGGGAAGTGGCCTGCCTGCCCCCATTCCATCCTCCCCAAAGTGGTGGGAAACTGGTGAGGAAGAGGAAATGTGACCAGAATCTTCCTGCTCCACCTGTGCAGGTGAGCAGGGCTGTAGCAGACGCTTGCTCCGCTGGGGTTTTGTAGACAAGCCCTGGAAGGGTTTCCCCTGCGGGTGGGAGTTAATTTTGATATATTTTTGAACATTTTGAAAGGCCCTCCCCACCCCTCCAGGCCTATCAGTGGCCATTTGGGGAAGGGGGGAGCAGGCCAACATGACCATATATGTTTAAGAAATGTTTAAGAAATTTTAAAGAAATGTATAAATGTTTAAGAAATTTAAATTTTTGGCACGTCTTCCTGATGCACACGTGCATGTCTATACCCCGCATGAACTGATGTCATCGTGCTCCCTGCCCATGCAGCCATGACACAGAGACAAAATGAACCCCAGCCCAGTTTTGTTCTGTGGTTCTCTCTTACAGGTCGCAATATGCACCAACGTCAAGGGGGTGAAAATAAAATCGGGCTCAATGGGAAAGGCATCCCCGCCATATAACGTTCAGGTACAAGGAGGAATTTTCCAGATGGTTTTCAGTGAAGTCGAGCAGCAAGGGGTGTCTTTGCCCTGGGCCTTCCTTGTTTCCGGCCAAATTTCAACTCGTGTGATAAACGGGCTGTTACCGAAAATGGCCTGTCACAAATTGGGATGGCTGAATTAACCTTTAAAGTGACAGGACCAAAAGCCCGATAACAGGGAGATTCTACCACCTGTGTCTACCAGGAACTTGTGCAGATTAATTCTGACTACAAATAGATTTTTATTTAAAAGGGAATCCTAAACCGTTTAAACTAATTCCAAAATCAGTAGATTATGTCATGTTAGTAGATTGATGTTTGAATGGGAATTTTAATGGGGTTAGTTGTTGTGACCCGCCTCGAGCCTGTCGGGAGAGGCGGGAAATAAATCTAAAAATAGTAATAATAATAAAAAATAAAACAGCATAATCTACACACAGTAGATTCAAATGGGTAGCCGCGTTGGGCTGAAGCAGCACAATAAAGAGAGCCAGTTTGGTGTAGTGGTTAGGAGTGCGGACTTCTAATCTGGCATGCCGGGTTCGATTCTGCACTCCCCCACATGCAACCAGCTGGGTGACCTTGGGCTCGCCACGGCACTGATAAAACTGTTCTGACCGGGCAGTGATATCAGGGCTCTCTCAGCCTCACCCACCCCACAGGGTGTCTGTTGTGGGGAGAGGAATGGGAAGGCGACTGGAAGCCGCTTTGAGCCTCCTTCGGGTAGAGAAAAGCGGCATATAAGAACCAACTCTTCTTCTTCTTCTTCTTCTTCTAAAACCACAGTCCAGTCGCACCTTTAAGGCCAACAAAGATTTATTCAGGGTGTGAAATTTCAAGGAAGCTTTCTGAGGACGAGGGCTTGCATTCGAAAGCTCACCCCCTGAATAAATCTTTGTTGGTCTCAAAGGTGCGACTGGACTCTGATTTTATTATACAGACATAGTGTCATTCAGAGAGAAATAAGATAATAGCATCTAAGATAGAGGAATTAATTTGGGGGCAGGAAAAGCATACCACCTGTCCAGCAGAGAGAGAGAGGGGAGGGTAGGTGCTTGCTCCAGCTTAACATCTGGGTGGTCAATCTGGGCTCAAGACCAACATGCGCTTTTGGACTTTGTGCAGGTTGATATACTGTTCGAAATTCCCTCGGCCTGCTCATGGACCGGCCTGTGGAGCAGTATTGTGTGATGCAGGTCTATGGTGACTGGCCAAGAGCCCTAGGTGTACCTGACAGGTGGATTAGAACCATAGAATCATAGAGTTGGAAGGGGCCATACAGGCCATCTAGTCCAACCCCCTGCTCAACGCAGGATCAGCCCTAAGCATCCTAAAGCCCTAAGCATCCTAAAGATTGAAGTGTAATGTAACTGAAGTGGGCTGCCTGGAGTATACCTCACAGTCAGGTGAAGCGTGGCTCAAAAATGGACAATCCCTAGGCTGGTTGGAGGCTGAAGACACGAAGCACATCTAATCTGATGAATGTGTCGCTAGAATCTTCTTAATGGGCCTGTGCAAGAACTCTGGGGAGCACAATGACTGATTATGCACGACGGCGGCCATGCTGGGCTGCCGCTGATTTCAAGGGGGCAGGGCAGGGCACCGCTTCCTTCGTACGCACAGGGGAGAAAATCCCCCTGCGCACGCGGTCCACCCTGAAATTGCACATGCGCACGCACAGCTCTGGGGCAGGAAGGTGCCACCCTCTCTCAGTGGTGGCAGCAGTGGGGGAGGGCGGGGGGACACGGGGGTCCCACCCACAGGATGGTGGGATAGAGGCATGCTGCTCGCCCACCATCGTGGGGAGGGGCGTAAAAACGCCCCGTTCAGGCCTGCAGCACTGCAAAGCCAAACTGGATAGTTTGTGCCCCTGCAGGACACTGGGGGGAAGAGTTGGGCCTTGGAGGCCTGGCCCATGTGCCCGGGCCTGGCCTGGCCGGGCCACTGATGGCAAGTAAAGGAACAAGGAAAAATCAGCGGTCCCTTGCCACGGGCCATCAGAGGCCCCAAATCAGGCCAGGGCTGGGAGGAGGCCAAGGTGGCACTGGTGTCATGCAGAAGCAGGGATTAGCCCCACTGTCACGCAGGTATCAGCCTGCCCTTCCCCGCACATGGGGGCATTTGGATGCTGCTACTCAGCAGTTACACTGAACAGTTTGACGTGCGAAGACAGGACTTGGTAAACACAAAAGAGAGACGGTTAGTTCCTGAAGGGCTATTCCTTTCCTAGTGACCGTCTGACGGCTGTGGGTGGGAGGGGCAGTGGTCCTATTGTGCCCCCCCCCGTAACTGCCCATTTAGGCTTAAGTCTTTTGGACTGGCCTAGAGGAAATGGAGGAGAAGGGAATTTTCCCGTCTTGTTCTAGCAACTCTAGACAAGGCGGAGATTCTAGCCCAGGGGTAGTCAAACTATGGCCCTCCAGATGTCCATGGACTACAATTCCCATGAGCCCCTGCCAGCGAACGCTGGCAGGGGCTCATGGGAATCGTAGTCCATGGGCATCTGGAGGGCCGCAATTTGACTACTGTCCTAGTCCAGGAAATGAATCCAGTGATTTTTCATACCAAGAAAATGTCAGTCCGATCTCTGTGTGCATCAGCCTGCACAGTGCAAGGGAGGTGCCTTCATGAACATTGCCTTCTATTATGGGGGCTCTTGCGAGGCTAACAGGGTACCCACAAAAGGCAGGGGTGTGGATTGAACCACACAAGGAAGTCTGCAGGGAGTGAACTTGTTTTCCCTGTTGATCAATGTTTCTTTCCTGCATTCTAAAGGTAAAGGTAAAGGTATCCCCTGTGCAAGCACCGAGTCATGTCTGACCCTTGGGGTGACGCCCTCTAGCGTTTTCATGGCAGACTCAATACGGGGTGGTTTGCCAGTGCCTTCCCCAGTCATTACCATTTACCCCCCAGCAAGCAAGCTGGATACTCATTTTACCAACCTCGGAAGGATGGAAGGCTGAGTCCACCTTGAGCCGGCTGCTGGGATCGAACTCCCAGCCTCATGGTCAGAGCCTCAGACTGCATGTCTGCTGCCTTACCACTCTGCGCCACAAGAGGCTCTTCCCTGCATTCTGCAAAGGTTAAAAACAGCGAAAGTACCTCCAGGATCGAGTCCAGCCCCTTGCAGGATGCAGGAAATTCACAACTACCATTAAGAACTGCATCATCGTCCCTCTGTGTTCATTATTGATTTTGATTCTACAATAAATGTTAATTCCTCAACATGAGTCAGTGAAAAATAACATGCTTTAATTTCCCCAGGTTGTAGATGACCAGGGCAACATTCTGCCCCCAGGAGAAGAAGGGGACATCGCTGTCCAAATCCATCCCAAGAGGCCGTTTTGTTGCTTTTCACAGTATTTGGTAATTATTGGGTGATCATTCGAGCAGTTCAGTGCACAGTGCAATCTGATGAAGGTTTACACCATTCTTGTCTTGTCTTTAGTATTACGGCCCTAGACCAGTAGTCAAATTACACATAAAAACACCTGGCACTCACAAAGAACATAAAAGAATCATTGATAACTCAAATAGTATAAAATTTGAAAACATTCCAGCTATAAGAATCAACATTCTGATTTCAAAACTCACAAGCATTATCGATTTACGCCATTCTAAGAACATTGATTTCGACTCTAATCTTTCTGCATCTGTGCTTTCCTCCTCTTATTTCCCAGGCTGTAATTCATAACATGCTTTCTGCACCGAGTCTGACAAAGGCAGCTTCCCATCATGCTTTGCTCCCTTACCGTTTTCAAAAAATAGTTTTGGGGCAAACGGATTCCTGCTTTCACCTTTGTTTTCGTCGTGCCCCTTAATCCTACCATTCACTTTCCTCCTTCCCTCCGAAATGTAGTTTTAAAACCCTGTTATAACTTTATAAGGTTATAACATTATGACGCTGCTGTGTAAGACTGCAAGCCTGCTTTTTAAAATAAAATTAGAAATCACATTGTAAAGCGGGGGGGGGGGAAACCCTTCTAAAACAGGCAGATTTTTCAGAACGGAGGGAGGGAGGGGGAGGGAGGACAGTGATGAGGAAAGGGGCATTCCCAAACGACTCAAAATGGTGGGCGCAGGGGAACACCCAATTGCCTGTACTTCCACAGGGGGCAGCCCCAAATCAGACCCAGTTAGACCCTGCTTGAAAAGGTGATATCCAGTTTTCTGGAAATTCCTTTGCTGCAGGGCAAGTGAGGGGGCAATTTGGGACTGCACCTGAAGAAGCAAATTTTAGTGCAGAAAGCTGACCCTTTAAAAATGCAAATCCGAACAATATCGCTAGTGCGGAAATAGTCTAGCAGAGGTGGGCACTGTCTGCACTCACATTTTATTTCCGCTGTTGATCCTGCCGAAATCTAATCAACCTGAACAGACCTTGCAACAGATCTTTATCCTTCCTTTTTCCCAACTCAAAACAGTTCTTACTACGATGCTTTCTTCTGCACTTCCAGGGGTGGGAGCAGCCACATGCCAGGCCCTGTAGGCACCTTTTAGCTAGAGTGCCGGGTGGGGGAGAGAAGCGAGAATTGTATGAAGCTCCAGGTGGCTGGAGAGGGCTTTATTTCCTGCCTTTTGTCCCCTGATTCGACAGCCAGAGCAAGTTGGGGGAAGGGAATTTCTGAAGGAGCACCAGGCAGCTTGTTGAGAGCAAGAGGGGGAGGCGGTAAGTGGAGGTGGCAGCCTCTAGGAAGAATGATGGTGCCTCCAGGGTGGAGGGGGGGGGGAGAGAGAAAATCCCAAATAACTGCATGGAGGAAGAATGGGCTTTTGGTGTGATTTTCTCCAG